>NW_007726895.1:383280-437602 GCF_000696425.1 Galeopterus variegatus
TCTTTTTTTTTTTTTTTTTTTTTTTTTTTTTTTTTGTCTTTTTCCGTGTCCGGCAACGGATCGCAACCCTCAGTGTTGCCCCCGTACCAGACCGGGGACCGGCAACGGGATTGCAACCCTCGGTGTTGCTCCCGCGCCTCGCTCAGCCAGTGAGCTGGAACCGGTCTGTATGTGGGATCCGAACCCTCGGGTGGGAGCGCCGCCGCGCTTCCCAAGCGGCGCACTATCCAGTGCGCCACCGGGCTGGCCCTTTTTCTTTTTTCTTATTTTTCTTGTTTTCTTTATTTGCGGGGGCACATCTGTTCTTAAGTAGTCTTCATTTCCTTTTGAGGTAGAGGAGGTGTTAACACAAAGGGTCATTTCTTTTACAATTGTCAATAAGGAAGTAAGAGAGCAGAGGACAGGAAACATTATGGAGCGAAAGGAATGGGCACTGTAGCTGGTGAATAAGCAGCAATCTTTCTGCATATTGGAGAACGAGCCAAATTTCTGTGTCTTGGCCGTGTTTGTCACAAGGCCCCTGGGGAGTAGGGGTGCAGGTCATTCTCTGAAGGTGAACCCTGCTGATTTGTAGTCTGATTCTTGCTTTTTAGGGTAATAGACTGGAAGGACTGTTGAGCCCACATTAACTGAAATGTATTGCCTGGCATTTTTCCTTACATCTTTCCGGCTAGCAGGAACAAGTTAGTTTAGTACTAAATGTTCCTTGTGGTGTGAGGTCTCTGGGTTGAGACACATTAAAAGAAGCAGAGTGCAGAGGTTGACAAACTTTCTATGGAGGGGATCTCAAATTCCTGATCCCTTTTCCTCTAGAGTCTGATAGTGGAGAGACAATGAAGCAAAGGGGGCTAAGGGACTTGAAGGGCAGTAATGCTGAGCTGATTTCGCCATACATATCTCCAGCATTAGAAGGAGAGTGGATTGGTCACTCTCAGGCGGGTGACAGCCCCTAGGGATGGTAGGGTGGATGCTAGGAATTACCAACTCATTTATGAAGTGTGTTGTGTCATTTTGTTTGATCTTCATAATTTCCTTATGAAGTAGTTAAACGCTGATTTTATAAATGAGGAAACTGAGGCTTGGAGATTTTATAATTAATTAAAGCTTATGTAACTAGTTAATATCAGAGACCCAAGATTTTCTGATTCCTGTGCTCTTTCTTTTTTACTTAATCATATTTGCTGTGGTGGGAAAAGAAGAGAGTGTAAGGGGAAGGGAGAGATTTTAGCAAAAGGCACAAAAGTGTGATTCTATATCATTCTTCTATCAACAGGAATATTAAATATATAAATGCTCATATTTAATAGCTACTGCAGGGATTTTTCAGAGGTGTAGAGTCAGTTGTGGAAGATGAAGAAGGGTCCATATGGGTGGGTCTTTGAACCCCTCACCCCACATTTGGCCAGACTGAAATGAAACTTGAAACATTTCCTCGAGAGCCTGTTTTATAAATTTATTTACTTTTCCCTTTTTTCTAAGAAAGGTTCCCTCCTCCTCCCTTTTAAAAACATCTTTTTCATCAGTCTGTTTTTTTTTTTCTCTAAAAAGATGACCAGTAAGGGGATCTTAACCCTTGGCTTGGTGTTGTCAGCACCACGCTCAGCCAGTGAGGGAACCAGCCATCCCTATATAGGATCTGAACCCATGGCCTTGGTGTTATTAGCACCGTACTATTCTGAGTGAGCCATGGGCTGGCCCCTCAGTCTGTTTTTTTAAGAAAGCAGTATATGGGACGTTTTACGAGGGTACCTCAAAAAAGTTCTTGGAAAAATACAATTAAAAGGTAATATGGGGCCGGCCCGGTGGCGCACTGGAGAGTGCAGCGCTCCCGCTGAGGGTTCGGATCCCATGTGGAGACCGGTTCCCGCTCACTGGCTGAGCGCGGTGCGGGCGCAACACCGAGGGTTGCGATCCCGTTGCCGGTCCCCGGTACGGGCGCGACACCGAGGGTTGCGATCCCTTTACCGGTCAGTAAAAAAGACAAAAAGGAAAAAAAAAAGATAATATGAATCTTTCATGAACTTTTTGAAGACTCCTTGTACATTTTGAATATATTTGCCTTTTAGAAAATAAATTATTTTTCCCATTATAAAACAATGTGGTAAGAGATAGTCGTTTGAGACCAGTGCTACTAAATTGCCAACTAAAATCACAAAGATGTTTAGTAATACTCTTCTTCCAGGTGTGGGAAGGTCGATGGCGAGTAATCCCTCATGATGTACTACCAGATTGGCTTAAGGATAACGACTTCCTTTTACATGGACACCGGCCTCCTATGCCTTCTTTCCGGGCCTGTTTTAAGAGCATTTTCAGAATACACACAGAGACAGGCAACATCTGGACACATCTCTTAGGTATGTAATATCAATGACATAATGAATTGGTAATTCACTTTATTCCATTTTATTTTCATGTACAGTTACACATCACTAAACGACAGGGATACTAAGAAATGCATCAGGTGATTTTGTGTGAACATCATAGAGTGTACTTATGCACACCTAGATGATGTAGCCTACTATTTACCTAGGCTATATAGTATAGCCTGTTCTCCTAGGTTACAAACCTGTATGGCATGTTGTTATACTGAATACTGTAGGCAGTTATAATACAATGATCAGTATTTGTTTATCTACACATAGAAAAGGTACAGTAAAAATATGATACCACTGTCTAACATGTGGTCTGTTGTTGACTGGAACTTAGTTATGCAGCTCATGACTAAATTTGAGAGTAAGGACAGAACTTTAAAAATATATTGGGATTTACCATTTTATTTTATGAATTTCTGATGATGAATTTTCTCACTGGTTTACTCTTTGGTTATCCTAGTTTGCACTATGATTTTATTACAACTAAGTCATATTTTTCCTACTAGATTTTAAGACAATGTCCTCAAACCAGGCCAAGGAAAAGTTGCTATACAAAATATTTTAATGAGCACCGAGAGGAAGATATTATTCAATAGAAATAAGCTGCTTTTTTCAAAGTCATTACTTAGAAAATTCACAATTCAATTTCAGTTTAGTTCAAAGTAGAATGTGAACTGTAATTTTTTTCCCCCTATTATTATTGTATATTAAAGAAAGAATATGATGGGAGAAAGAATAGTCTTTTCAAGAAACAGAGCTGGGACAACTGAGTAGCCATATGTAAAAGAATGAAGTCAGACCCCACCCTCATACCATATATACAAAAATTAACTCAAAATAGAGATAAAGGATAGAGTAGGAGATAAAAGTATAGAAGTCTTAAGAGAGACACATATCTTTGTGACCTTGGATTAAGCAACAATTTCTTAGAATTGACACCTAGACCATAAGCAATCAAATAAAAAATAAATTGGACTTTATAAAAATTAAAAACTTTTGTATGTCAAAGGACATTATGAAGAAAGTGAAAAGACAACCCACAGAATGGGAGAGAATATTTGCAAGTCATATATCTGGCAAGGGTTTCATAAAGAACCCTTACAACTCAGTAAAAAGATAACCCCACTTTGAAAAATGAGCAAAGCTCCGAATAGACATTTCTCCAGAGAAGATATATAGGTGGTCAATAAGTACATGAAAAGATGTTTATCACATTAGTCATTTAGGGAAATGCAAATCAGATGCTTTGAGAAATGCAATGAGATACCACTTCACCCCCACCAGGATAGCTATAATCAAAAGAGTGGAAAAATGATAAAACTTGGCAGGAATGTGTAGAAATTGGAACCTCGCATATTACCAATGTAAAATGGGGTTAGCTCCTATGGAAAACAGTTTGGGGGTTTCTCAAAAAGTTAAACAGAGTTAACAGCAATTCCAGTCCTAGGTATATACCCAAGATAATTGAAAACGTTTACTTAAAAATGTGTACAGGAGTGTTTATAGCAATATTATTCATAATAGGTAAAAAAGTGGAAACAATCCAAGTATCTACCAACTGGTAAATAAACAAAATATGGTATATTTATACAATAGAGTGTTACTTATCTATAAAAAGGGACAAAGTACAGATGTATATGCTACAACATGAGTGAGCCTTGAAAACATTTGTTTAGTTGAAAGAAATTCCACATATTGTATAGTTCTGTTTACACAAAATGTCTAGAACAGGCAAATCCATAGAAATAGAAAGTACATTAGTGCTGGTGGGAGTGGAGAATGGGGGATGATAACAGAAACAGAACCTCTTTGGGGTGATGAAAATGTTTTGGAATTAGATAGTTCTGATGGTTGTATAACCTTGTGAGTATACTAAATAGTTTCTGACCTTATTGTATTTGTCTTGCATTTTTTTATCACACATTTGATTTCTACAGTGCCTCCAAATTCCTGCCTGCTAGTATAGTGAGAGTAGAATAGAGGCAAATCAAGTTGGTTGCTGACTTCTAACTCAAGGCAGTTTTTTTTTTTTTTTTTTTTACCAAACTGATATAAAACAGAATCACTTAGCGAATTTCTGTGTCTTGTGTTAGGTAGCCATTTCCTAAGCATTAAGCGCATGGTATCTTACTGTGGAAAAGAACAGTTTAAGAACTGGTTATGAAATGGCCTGAATAGGCATTTTACTGTTTTTTTTTGTTGTTGTTGTTTTTAATTTATTTTATTTATTGAATCAAAATCGATTATACATATTTTGGGGGGTTGAACACTGAGGTATGTTGATCAAATCAATATTACTAGCATATACACTGTTACAAATCGTAATCATTTTTTATGCCCCCTGTCCAATCCCTTTCCCTCCCCCCTCTAATTACCCTAGATTTCTTCTCTCCTTCTGAAAGAATAATAGTTACTCTGTTAATTTGCTGCCTAGATGATCTGTCCAATGCTGAGAGATGTGATCGGGTCCCCCAATATTATCACAGAGCAGATGCTTCTTCTGTCACTCTGAAATGGGCTTTGTGGAAAGAGACATCCTCTTCTTTTCTTTGTCTCTGCTGGTGATTCTCCTCGTGTGAATGCACTCCCGGTGGTTGTGGTGTCTAGTTGCTTTCGTGGCAGCCATGGCTATCACAGAGACTGTGGTGGGCCACCCACATGGAGGTGCTGTTTTTGGCATGCTCCTTGGCACTGGCAGTATGCCTGGTTGTGGGGTGTGTCTGGTCCCCTTCTCCGTGCCTCTGGTCCCTGGGCAGGCCCCAAGGCTCTGGTGCCATGTCCCTGGTTGTGGGAGGTGTGTCCAGTTTCCTTCTCCATGCCTCAGGTTACGGGCGAGACCCAAGGAGCTGGCTTGGTGTGCCTGGTTGGGGGTGGGGGGTCCAGTCCCCTTCTCCATGCCCCTGGTCCCTGGGCGGGCCCCGAGGCGCTGGCGTGGTGTGCCTGGCTGAGGGAGGGCAGTCTGGTCCTCTTCTCCATGCCCCGGGTCCCTGGGTGGGCCCCAAGGCGCTGGTGCTGTGTGCCTGGTTGTGAGAAAGAGGTCCGGTCCACTTCTCCATGCCCCAGGTCCCCGGGTGGGCCCCAAGGCACTGGCATGGTGTGCCTGATTGTGGGAGGGGGGTCCGGTCCCCTTCTCCATGCTTCGGTCCCAGGTGGGCCCCGAGGTGCTGGCACAGTTTGCCTGGAAGTAGGAGTGGGATCCATTCCCCGGATCCAAGCCTCCAGTTCCCAAGCAGGCCCCAAGGTGCTGGTCCTTTGCTTCTAACATGAGGGAACTTACTGTGGGATCTAGTACTTGAGTGTGTGGTTGTTTAAATTGCTGCTTTGCTGCTGTTTCCCTAGGGAAGGCTTTTGTGCAGCTCAGGGTTTAATGGTTGATCTTACAGGTACTTCTGGCTTTCCAGAGACTTGGTGGATCTGTGTTCTGTAGAATCTCTGATCTGGGCCTGAGTTTTTTCATCAAACTGCTCCCCATGTAATTCTGCATTCCTGACCATTCTCCTCTGAATGGTCCTGTGCTGATTGGGGGGCAGGTCGTCTGTCCTTGCTGTGTCCCAGTGTTCTCCTGGTGTTCCCATCTCGCCCACCATCCATGCTCCAAACACTTCCTATGGGACGGGCCCTGCACCGGTCCCTTGCAGTGACTCACTGGTCTCTGAATGGCTCCCTTTTTTCAGTTGTTCTGGCTCTTTGCTCCTGCGTGGGTCCATGGGAACCCTGTTAGTAGTCTTGGTGTTCTGGGGGCCACCAGGGCCCTCTTCTCTCCTGCTGCCTCCAAGTAACTCCATCCGAAGAGCACAGCTGTGGCTTCTGTCAGCTCCTGCTCCATGCACTCATCAGCTCGAGCCTTAAAGCAGCCGCGGCCTGAAACGCTCAGAGCAGCTTTTTCTCTCTCATCATAGTTTCTCCTGCCTTCATGAACTCTGTAGGTCTCTCCTCCTCTTCCCCTGAGCTCCAGTGGCCCCAGCTTGGCTGATGTTACATTTTTATAGTTGTAAATTGGTTGATTTGTGGGACAGGGTGACGCTGGAAACCGTCTATTCTGCCATCTTGACCAGAATCCGGCATTTTACCGTTCTTAACTCTACTGAGCCAGCTCATGAGGACCAGAGAAGCAGCATAATGCTCCTTGACAGCAATTGGTGGAAGAAAGCTGTATTCCTTGGCAGGGTGTGGGAGTATTGGAATTCTTTGTAAAAACAAAAGCAAAAACAGAATGGACCTTTGAAAGCTGGGCTACAATGTATGTGCCCAAAACTGTATAAATGAAATTTCATTCTAGATATAAGTATAGTAGATTCATTTAGTCTTTTAAGTTGTAGCAGCACTGTGATTTCTTTTTGGATTATGCTCCTAGATGTACTCACTTTATGAAACTGAAGCATATATGATACCAGCCATGTTTGTAGTAAGCCAAAACTTTGGAGAAGCTTGTTATTTGGAAAATCTTTCTCATGGAACTTTTGATTCAGATATTATTGCAACCTGTGAAGGATTGAAAACAGAATCAGTATATAACACTGTCTCTTCAAGAGGATGATATTTTGTCTACCTCCCATACTCTTTTCCTAGGTTGTGTATTTTTCCTGTGCCTGGGGATCTTTTATATGTTTCGCCCAAACATCTCCTTTGTGGCCCCTCTGCAAGAGAAGGTGGTCTTTGGATTATTTTTCTTGGGAGCCATTCTCTGCCTTTCTTTTTCATGGCTCTTCCACACAGTCTACTGCCACTCAGAAGGGGTCTCCCGGCTCTTCTCTAAGTAAGTATCTGCAAAGTCCATATTTTGTTCAATGATTTAGAGTTAGTAGGTTAGGGGAAAACATCCAGCAGAGTTGGCAGAGGTTTTGATACCATCTCATGGAAACTTTTTTTAAAAATTAAAGCAAGCAACTCAGTTTGCCTCTTAGCTGTTGTTGATAGCTCACATCATGGGGTATTAATTGGAACCTGTAAATGGGCAGTAATTTTTAGCATTAATTGGATTTTTTTTTTTTTTTTTTTTTTCCTAGACTGGATTACTCTGGTATTGCTCTTCTGATTATGGGAAGTTTTGTTCCTTGGCTTTATTATTCTTTCTACTGTAATCCACAACCTTGCTTCATCTACTTGATTGTCATCTGTGTGCTGGGCATTGCGGCCATTATAGTCTCCCAGTGGGACATGTTTGCCACCCCTCAGTATCGGGGAGTAAGAGCAGGTAAGAGCATGTGGAGGTTTTACATTGGACATTAATTTATTCACCCGTCATTTATTAAAGGCCTACCATTTGCCAAGCATTATTCTATATATTTATAATGCAACCATAAATAAATCATAGTTCCTGTTGTCAAGGGGCTTTTCTAACAGTGTCCCTGCTGTTTTGGTGTTCATTACCTGTCGTAAAGCATTAGGGTTCAGGGGCATTGGTGAGCTGGATGAGGTGATATATTTTGGGCAGTATTGTTGATTTGAGTTTATGGCCATACACTGTTCATAAGATGATGGCTCTGTAACCTCTGTAAAATAAACAATGATTTTCTCTTATTCTTTCAGGTTGGAATGTACTTTTTGCACCGATTGATTCTTTATTGTTGTCATTATTTTTTGTTTTGTTTTATATTTTCATGTTAAAATGTGTAATATGCTTAGATACCCCATACTGATTGTGTTCTATTAAAGTAGGCATCATACATGTCTTCGATGTAGGGATAAAGGGGCTATTTATATTTAGGGTAATGCCTAGTTAGCCTGGTTAGCTGGAGATCGTGGAAAGCCAAAAGCCCCTCAGTGCCTTGGTCGAGCCTTCTTGTTAGGGATATGGAGTCACCAGAGATGTTTTTGTCTCCCACTGGACTGTGCACATCTTGTAGCCGGGGCTGTGTCTTCAATTTTTTATCCCCAGTGTCAAACCCATTGCCTCCTGAGAATGAACAAGCAGTGTTAAAAGGAGTATTTTTCCTTTCAACTTTTTAAAAAGTCATTTTGTATTAAAATCAAGTCCTGGTTCATGAGCGTTTACCTAGAAGTTTAGAGGTAGAATTAACTTTATGTTAATGACCACTGTTTCAGCATTCTGTCCTCTTCCTTTTTTTTAAGTGTTCATATGAGCAAATGAACAGTGGTCAGGGTTGGCTCTTAGTAGTACTGTGTTAAGCCTGCTTTAGCACAGGAGATAAGAATGTCTTTGCTGAGTAGAGCTGAGCATTCTGCTATTTATATACATTGGAAGAACCAAGTTCCTGAGACTTAAGAGAAGGATAGGCAAGACCATTAACAGCCTTTGCTCACCCTAACCCTAACCTTGTAGAGGAAAAGAACAAGTGAAAGGACAGGGCCAAGATCATTTTTCTTTAGTAGAGGTAGGAAGTGGTTTTTATTTAGGCCTGTTTGGTTCCTGTCTTTTGTGAGATCACCATTGCCATTTTCTTCTTCTCTTTTAGATGCCCATTTTATTTACACATATGCATCCTGTGTATGTGCCTCCCTGTTATGCAGCTTTTTGGGTAATGTCCAAAGCAAGTCATAGGTTTCTTGTCTGTTGAGAAAGCTTTCCAAATGACAACTTATTTTGCAAGGGTCATTCTTAATTCTGCGTGTCAAAATGTAGGAGCAGTTACTGGCTGAGGCAAGGAGTTCCTGTGTTGCTTTGGTTGACATGCAGATTTCAAAGTGGTTTTAGATCAGTGGACTTTTTTTTTTTTTTGGCAGCTGGCTGGTATGGGGATCTGAAAGCTTCAAACTTTGATCATGACATTTTCTATTAAAACCCTAAACATGTGTGTATACATAAATTTATGTATGTACAAGGTATATTAGTCTGTTTCTGTTGCTTATAACAAAATACATGGAACTGGATAATTTATAAGGAAATAATATTGCTTACAGTTTCAGAAGCTGGGAAGTCCAAAGTCCAGAGAACACATCTGGTGAGGGTCTTCTTTGGTGGTGGCTTTACAGCAATGCAGGGGTCTCACATGACAGAAGATGGTGGAGCAGAGAGGAGGGCTCTTGTGTGCTGTCCTTTTAAAACTGTCACAACCATGCGCATGACCACCATTATTAATCCATTCACTACGGCATGGTCCTACAATCTGATCACCTCTTCAAGGCCCCACCTTTCAATTACCGTGATGGGAGTCAAGTTTTGGGGTGACACTCAATGCAAGGCAGGAGGGTACTTCAAAAAGTTTGTGGAAAAATTGAATTAAAAGATAATACAAATCCTTCCACGAACTTTTTGAAGACTTCTTGTTTAAATTACACAACTTTTACAAAATAGTACTTAGCCCTCCACTTGCAACACAGTCTATTGCTTTTTTTTTTCTAAGTTTTAATTCTTTTTTTTTTTTTTTTTTTTTTTTTTTTTTTTTGTCTTTTTTGTGACCGGTAAGGGGATCACAACCCTTGGCTTGGTGTCACCCACACCGCGCTCAGCCAGTGAGTGCACCGGCCATCCCTATATAGGATCTGAACCCATGGCGGGAGCGCCGCTGCTCTCCCAAGCGCTGCACTCTCCCGAGTGCGCCATGGGGCCGGCCCTTTAATTCATTTTTTAAAAAAATGCTTGTTGAGACTCACTTAATTGGTCTTAGAACCTAGGTCATATCCAGAAGTTTGAAAAACACTGCTTTATATGACTTCGAAGGCAGTAGGGTGATTCTGGCTGAGTGATTCTGACAGACTTCTGTACTTGCTTGCTGTTTGGGGGCCTACAAACTTTCAGAAGTGCATGCCTTTCTCTCTTTTCCTCTGTCATCTTATTCAGTATAGTGTCCCCACCCACACACACCCCTCCCCAAGTTAGGTCATTTGTTCTAAGCATTTTTAAAAACGTATTTTAAGTGCCCAATTATAGGTCATAGCTTTTAGATTACTACTGAAAGTATTTTAGCTTTATGGCATCACCCACCTCCCCACATTATCTGATCATTCATTGCCTCCCCCACCCTAGGAATGCTTACTTCAAAGAGAAGATAAAAGGTGTAAAATTGCTCTGTACTGTAATATGTGTCTGTAAAAGGGCAGCATTAAGGGAGGTTTAAACAAACTCCTGAAGCTATCCTTTCCTAAAACACTTAGCAACATAATTCTAAACCCTTAAAGACTGCTGACTTATTAAGCTAAGCCTTTCTTAGCAGGAGGCTCCTTGCATTTGTAAGTAGATCTTTAGAACATGGCTGTGTTGTCTTGTGCGATGGTGTCCCAGAGATTGGAGAACTTTCTTTTTCCTTTAAAACAAGAAGCAGCATCATGTTGTACATGATAAATGTCAAATTAAAAAAAAAAATTTTTTTTGAAAGAAAAAAAAGCTAATGTTGTATTCTACCTTGAAATATTCAGTTTATAGAGTTAATGGTACTGTGGCTGTAATATTGCCTTTTTTTTTTTTTTTTCTCCCCTTCTCCCCTTCTCTTCTGCATTTTCACTTTATTTTCTTCTTGTGATTCCTAGGAGTGTTTTTGGGCCTAGGCCTGAGTGGAATCATTCCTACCTTGCACTATGTCATCTCGGAGGGATTCTTAAAGGCTGCTACCATAGGGCAGATAGGCTGGTTGATGCTGATGGCCAGCCTCTATATCACGGGAGCTGCCCTGTATGCTGCCCGGATCCCTGAACGCTTCTTTCCTGGCAAATGTGATATCTGGGTAAGTATGATCAAGGGTGATTAAGCGTGTGTACATATCTGTGGATTATTGGCAGGCTGGGAAGTGATGCATCGAAAAAGTTTTAGACTCAAAGTTGTGAGACTTCTCTTGTAGTCCTAACTCAGTCCCTAATTAGTTGTGTTTCTCTGGACAATAAGTACAGTAATAAGTAACATTTATTGAGCACTTATTTCATGCCCAGCATAGTACAACTGCTTTACATGGATCACCTCATTTAATACATTAGTCCTATATGGTCTAATGACTCATTAATGTTTTCATTTTACAGATCAGGAAACTAAGGCTTAGAGAGGTTAGGCAACTTGCCCAAGGCACATGGCTATTACGTGGTAGAATTGGAATTGGAATCGACAGTCGAGTTTTCATATCAGAGTTTGTGCTCCTGTTTACTGTACTCTGATAGAAAGTCATTTAGCCAGTCTTAGTCTCTGTTTCCTCATTTATGAAATGAGAGTGGTGAACCAGATTTTTACTGTCCTTTTGAGACCAGATTTCTAAAGTTCCTTTTTGATACTAAAATTCAGTGATTTGTAATGAGGGATTGAGTGTGTATATATGTCCCTTTGTTTGGAAGAGGGAGAGATAACTGGATTGTGGTCAATAGTAACAGGAGAAAAGAGAAGGGGGAAAGGAAAATATAAAGACCAATATAAAGGGCCTGGAACATTTTCAACAGTACAGAATTGGAGTGTTGTTTATTTTGAAATCTGACCTTTGGAATTCTGTTCCTCAATCTGTTGCTGATTATTATAGACTAAACTGGTTGTCTAATCTCTTTAGTTTAGCTATCTGTAAAATGAAGATAATCCTGAACTCAAGCAGTCCTTTGAGTTTCAAATTAGTTAATTTATCTTTCTGAGATTGCCTCATCATAATTTTGACATCAATGTGGAGGGATTTTTATCCTTTTCTCCCCCTTTTTTGGGAAAATGAATCCCCTATGGTTTCCTAGGAAATATCTCTTGGGATGTGACTTTTGGTTTCTTCTTGTTTACACTTCTATCATCAGTGTCTTTCCCTTGATAAATGCTGCTTTGCCACTGTACTTTTCATTTTGAGACTATAATGAGAGAATAGTATAATTTTTGAAGTGACGTTTGGTGAACTGAACAATTGACTACTCTTTTTGTGATGTGAAATGGCATTTCACAGAACAGGTAAAATCAGAAGTAGTATCACATGCTTCAGTAGACCAGCTTATGACTTGAGAAGGAAGTAAAAGGCTCCGTTTGCCAGATCTTTTGATATTGTATATTGTTCATGTAATTCTAGAGTCTTAGAGCTGAGGGAAACTCTAGGGACCATGTGTTGTGACCTTCCACTTGTTCCTGGAAACCCCTTTGGTTTTCTACCATAGAGCAACATTTAAATGACCATAGCTATAATACTCTTGTTTATGACAAAAATGTCCTTCAGCATTGAGTAGGAAAAGGCCCCTGTGTTTAACCATGGCCCACTGCCAGGAGTCAAGGGGTCCTTGGTACCTTTGTGGTCTGTTGGCAAGAGAGCTGTAAGTCGTTTGCCTGAGTTCACCAAATACTCCAGTGTTAAGTGTTCATATTTTCACATCTAGAGCTTAGCGGCAGCACCTTGATTTCTTCAGGGACAGCTGGCTTTCAACGCAGTAGAATGTGATACGCCTAATGGATGTTCCAGGATCTGTGGACACCTTGAATTTGATCTCAGTCACATCCATTCCCTGCCCTCTGCTCAGCATAAACTAGATTAAATGATCCTAAGTATCTTTAGCTGACTTAATAATGTATGGGTTTCTCCTTCCCTTATCTTTCCCCCCTCTAGTTTCACTCTCATCAGCTGTTTCACATCTTTGTGGTTGCTGGAGCTTTTGTTCACTTCCATGGTGTCTCAAACCTCCAAGAGTTCCGTTTCATGATTGGTGGGGGCTGCAGTGAAGAGGATGCACTGTGATACCTACAGTAGCCAGGGACTGTGACCCTGAACCTTGGCCTGCAGCACTGTGGGCCCTCTACTGGCCACTGATGCCAGTACCAGAGGAATCCCCAAACCTTGACAGCCTCATGGGCTTTGTGACGGCCCAGGGGCTCCATGTGGTACATGACTGAGAAGAGAAAAACAAAAATAAATCATACCTCAAAGGATGAAGTGCATCAGTTTGGAGAAAAGGAGAAATGGCCCAAACACCCTGACTTATTCGTGGGTTCTACTGCAAGACCCTTGGCAAACTGGCTTCTGATCCGTATTATATTTATTTGTAGAAGATGGGGAAACAGTTTAGCTGGTGATTCTTTCTTCTCCCTTTCTCTCTCCTTAAAACAATAGTACAAACCAATTTAGGTGAACATTTATATCCAATTAAGTGTGGGAGTGTGATTTTAGAACCTCTTTTGGAAGAACAAAGAAATTAATGTAAATAAGATTTCTAACTTACTGTTTAAATAAGAATTTATATAAATGTTTAAAATGGGTAGGGGAGGGAGGGAGAATTTTTGTATAGAATGAAACATGCTAGTACCACACACTGTTTCAATTTTGCACAAAGTAACTCTAGGAGGATCAGGTGATAGCCCCAGAATGTACAATGTCTTGGTGCACTAAGGTGCCTTCTAAAGGCTGACATACCTTGGACCCTAGTGGGGCAGAGAATATAGCCCCGGCCCAGGTATCACACAACCACTGTCAAGCCTGAGAGCCTTTGGGAGGGCTGAGATATTGGGAAGTGGTATGTGTTTTCTCAGTGGAAGCAGCACATGAATGGCTGACAGGATGTGTTAGATAAGGTGTCATTTGAGAGATGGACGTGTAGGCTGATAGTGACCCTTTCTCTAAGGAGTAGAGCTACCTACTCCTACCATTTATGCTGGTAAAGAGGTGGTGGAGACAAAGGAGGAGCTCTGGAATCATTAGCACAGTAGCTGATCTGATTACTTCCTGGCATACTGTTCAATTTTGTGATACTTCTTTTTTTTGTTGTTTTTTTAGTAGCTGGCTGGTATAGGGATTGAACCCTGGACCTTGGTGTTATCAGCACCTTACTCTAACAAGCTGAGCTAACTGGCTAGCCCTATGATAATTCTTATCTGGTTAGAGAGATGTGATAGTTTCCCACATCCTTGCTGTGGAACTCTGGAATACCCTGTAAACTTCCCTTTATTAAAAATCACTGCTCTAAGTATCCTTCCTCCCCCTGGGTATAAAAATTGACTTTTCCCTGGCATGGAGCCAGCCACAAATGAAGTTCCGATTTGTCCAGGTTCCTCCTGAGCTCATTTGCATAGGTGGGAAGAATCCTTCCTTTGGAACAGGAAAGATGAGTTTTGCCTCAGGCACACTGTCTTGGTAAGCCTAGACGTGACAGACACCTCAGCTTGTAAAGCAGGCACAGTACCTCCCGTGAAGTTGTCAGCACTCACTGAGCCCCGCTGTGCAAAGATAGCATGGTGTGAAGCTTTAAAAGGAGATGGTATGTCATTGCCAGAGAGTCCGATAGAATCCTTAAGTACATGTTTTTGAATCGCTGCTACAAGTGAAAAATAATGCTCTTGTCCCAGGGCTACCTTGTCATGGTGTTAGGAAGAGTGGTCGGGGGAAGGATCTGGTTCATAGAATTCTGATCTTGGCTCATAGGTAAACTACCAAAATAGCACCAGAGTCTTAGGTTACTGTCATCCAAGACTTTGGCAGTTATGTTATACCCTGGGGACTGTGGGTATTAGAACTAAACACGGGGGCCCTAAGTGTAGGGGCTGGCATCCTCAAATGTTGGGTTTGAGAATTGGGAAGGGTGTCCTGTTTATTCAGTAGAGTTTTTTTGGTTATTTTTCTCCTTTCTTTCCCCTTCTAATCTCCAGCAAAAGCTGGGATCCAGGAAGAAAAAATCCATGTAGAACTTAGGATAAACAGAAGAGTATTCTGGGTTCTAGATAAGGTCACTGCCCTGGGTGCTAGGTGGACTGAGCAGAAGACCGAGTGGTTAATTGGTGCAGTGCCTGCCAGAATTAAGAACAGTATTAATGCCTTTGAGAAAACATAGTCCAGCAGGACAGTGGCCATCTGGAAGGATGCTCACTTAGCTTCATGGGAACAACAGCACATATCAGAAGCCAGATTTGCTCTTGGTCATGCTCTTTGGGACACAGGGTAGAAGATGCAGCCCTGTAACAGCAACGGAAGTAGCAGTCTCTGGGCCCAGTCACCCCACACCCTAAAACAGGAAGAATCTGGTTCGACATAGCACAAACCCTTAGGAAAAATGAAATTACATCACTAATGTGTAATCCAGTAAAAATCTCCCTCTTTTGGGTGTGTATGTGTGTGCCCATTTATATGTGTGCGTCTACATGCAACTCACTACCAACAGCCTCAATGTGCACTTGATCTGACAGTGCTCGCTGAGAACTCTCACCAGGTTGGCGCCTGAATGCCTTACTCTCAGCAGTCAGAGGCTTGCTTGCTTTGTGCAGATTTTTAATTTTCTTTTTTGGCCCTAGGCTGGTTAGGACCTCTACAGCTTCATTCTTTCACGACTAAATAGTGGCCTTTTTCAGTATTTTCCCCCTTCCCCTTTATAAATTGCTGAAGCCACAAAGCACATTTTTGGGTATCATAGAAGGTTGGGGTTCCTGCAAGGCATCTATGTGGTGGGTGGTTACATTCACCATGGAGTTCCCTACTTGCTGTATTCTCAATTTCTTCTAATAAAAAGAACCAAATGGATTATTGAACTTGTCTGTGTGTTTTTTTTTTTTTTTTAAGCAACCTCTTTCAGCTTACCTCTGAACTTTTGGTACTTCCTTAAAGCCCTAATTTAGAAGCTGAAGTTTAAGAAATTTTCAGAAACTTCCCATTCTGAATGCACAATCAAGGTGCTTATGCCCAACTCACTTTTCCCAACTCCTTCTTATGCTTTCATTGTAACTTGGACCAGGTTTAGAATGGAGGGCAGAGCTAACTCTAAGGGGCGGTCCTTAATTTATTATTAAAGTTTATAAAAATAATAACAAGCACTTTATGCCAAGGGATGTGTTAAAGAACTATCGATAATCTCATATAGTCATAATAATAACCCCTGTGAGTTAGTATTATTTTCACTCCGATTTTATAGATGAAGAAACTGAAGCTTAGAAAGTTTGTCTCACTCTAGTGCCACTACTCTTTCTTGGAGAAAAGAGTGAAAAAGAAAATTTGAGGAGAAAATTGCTTTTTTTGTACCTGAGTTTATTATTCTGATGTCTCATATTTGGTTTGTCTCACATATATTGACAAAGGTTTTTGGTTTTGTCAACCTGGTCCCTTCCATGTAATTTAAGAAGAGGAAATCCCAACCCTTTTGCTTTGAGTAAATTTAGTTTTTTTTTTTTTTTTTTTTTTCCTAAAGATGACCGGTAAGGGGATCTCAACCCTTGGCTTGGTGTTGTCAGCACCACGCTCAGCCAGTGAGCAAACCGGCCATCCCTATGTAGGATCTGAACCCGCGGCCTTGGTGTTATCAGCACCGCACTCTACCGAGTGAGCCACGGGCCGGCCCCGTAAATTTAGTTTTTGCAAGGAAGTTTACAGTATGTGGTTAATATGTCCATTCAGAATTCTCATTTTTAAGTATAGATGCAGCTTTAGGGGTTCCCCATGTGTTATTCAGGTATAGAACACTGGATCCTGTCCTGCCTTTGACAAAAAAATAAGCTAAGGCCTACAAATAACCCACTTTGTTCTTTCCTACTCTCTTGCCTGAAAGCTGTCTATATGTCCGTTTCTCAGGTGGTGTCCTGTGGATATTCTACAGGAAATGGATAAATTTGAATTTTGACTTTATAGAATGCTAGGGCTCTGGGTCCCCTAGAGAAGCCTCTGGGCAATGTTGCTTTAAAGTTATCCCAGAAACAGCATCCTTTTCTTGAATATTTTGCTTTTTTAGGTGTAGCATGTTCCATTGTGTTCTTTCCTCAGTGGGCATGAACTAATTGCTCACCACCCCCCATGTCCCATCTCATGTATGAATTTGTTCTGCCTTCAACCATTTGACTTGGTGAAAACAAAGCCAGTCTGGCTTGCTCGCATAGCTGCTGCTGCTGCTGCTGCTGATGGCGATCAGGGAGTGGGAAAAGCCAAGGAAGCCGGGGATCCTGCTACACATCACTGTCATCCTACCATCCCTGCTTTTAAGAGGTACATTCATATCCCAGTTCTGCCATTTACCATATAATGTAGGCAAGAAGCTATTTACTTCCCTAGCCTCAGCGTTCTCACCTGTTAAAAATAAACCGAGATGCTGTGGCTCGACAGGTCAGCATTTCTCAAACATCCCATAGTGATCGGCTGGTGTTTCTGCTAAACCCTTGCTCTAATTCCTTTTGTGGTCTTCTGGTCTGCCTCCTCACCCCCACATCTACTTTTCTGACCTTCAGGTATGACCACTCCCTTGCCCTCCTGAACCAAACCTTCACTTAGCATTATGAAGTGGTTGAGGTATTTTACCTGAAAGTGCTTCTATTAAAATACAAAATTATTAGGTAGATACAGTAGTTAATATATCCTTGGTACTGAAGAAGGGGGATCTGACAACATCCTTGAACTCTTGGTCATCCAAAGGTGTACAACATTTATAAGGAGAGATTTCAAAATTCTGTACTCCAGTTTGTGAAATGACAGCTTCCAACTTTGCTCCTCTGAAATCAAGGTCAGGCTGCCACCTGCTGTCCTTTAGTGTTTCTGTTAAAAAGAGGAAGAATAGTTCTGCCCTTCAAAGGCAAAACTGAGAATATTCTGTTCTCCAAAGTAGAGAAGAGCAGGGTTAGTTGATCGGAAATGGTTTTTCCTCCCACTGGTTCTGAAGGGGATGTCCAGATGTTATAGTCTACCCTTGGACAGGCAGAGATGTTGAGCCCTGATTAAGCCAACAAAACAAGGCCAGGAGCTGCCCCAGCACTTCCTGAGCTTGGCTTTTTAATGGCCAAGAGAGTTGATAAATTTGCCTGAAAATGCTCTCCCTGGTTGGGTAGAGAAGATGAGCCTTCCAAAAGACGCTGGGTTATTGTTCTGGAGAGAGACTAGCAGTTGGTGTCTGTGAGTCAATAGGTGAGATCAAATGCTGTTGGAGGTTAGAACATTTATTAATGCCAAAGAAAGGCATGGGGGTGGCCATGGCCACAGCAGGGCCAGCCGGAGCTCATTTTGCCGTGCCTGTCACAAGTAGGTCTTCATGACGCAACAGTGGGGAAGCTCTGAGCTGTGGCAGCCAAGGGAGCTGGAGAAAGGGCTCCCTGCTGCTTTCTAACCCACCTGGGCCAGGAGGCACCTACAACCTTTATTATTCCTGGTATCCGAACTGTAATTTGTTTGTCCCCACCTCCATGAAACAAGGAAATATAATAATAGTAGTTCAAATGCATTTGGTGCCTACTACATGCCAGGCGGTTTAGGCACATTATATGAATATATCACATTCAATCTTTACTCTTCCAGTAATTTGGAGCCAATTTTCAACTGTCTGTGCTTCAGTTTCCCTGCGTATAAGATGGGACTTCCTAGGGCTGTGAGGATTAAATGAGTTAATACATGTTCTTAACTGTATATGTAAACCTCAGTTGTTACTAGCATTATTCTGACACTTTTGGTTTCTCCAAACCTCAGTTTCTTCAGCTGTAAATGGGGCCATTAATACCTGTCTCACATGACTGTTGTGAGACTTAAATTAATGAAAGTAACATTGTATAATCTATAATGTAAGGCACGTTATGAATTTAATGAATGTGTTTGTTACAGAGTTAGCCTATTCCAAGAGAAGCTAGGACTGTTTGCTGGTGGGAAAGTTGAACAGCTTGTACTTTGAAATGTGGAGGGCTGAAGGTGGTGGAGGATAGGGAAGAAGGGTCCTCTTGAGGCCCTGCATGCTGTCCACAGCAAGCATTGTGGAGCTCAGCTGGGCCTCCTCATTGGAGGTTGGTTAAACATCTGAGGCCACCCCAGAATTTCTACATGGTTCTTCCCAGTGGAGACTGCTGTCTCTTGGGATCCAGGTCTGGGGGTTTGGGGAGGAGGAAGTTCCAGGGCTTTAGACCCTGGGGGAGGGGTGTGTGTATGTGTGGTGGGGCAGTGGGGATGACTTCCCAGATACAGTTCCCTTCCCAGTGGACTCTGCTTTGAAAATGGGAATGTTCCCCAAAGTTCCAACCCCGAGGACTTTACCCCAGGGACAGAGTCAAGTTGTTTGTTTTGTAGATCAATGGTCAGGAAAAGACTGTGATGGGACCTCATGGGGAGTGTGGAGCTAGCGCTCAGGAGACCCCTCACCATGCCACTGTACAAGCACTGCTCTTCACAGGGACGCTCTGCAGCCACTTCTGCCTCCGCCCCCGATCGTATGGCATTTTGTTCCAGTGCAGCAGCTCTATATCTCAGCCTACTGGCTTCTTACATGCAAAATTTCTTTTCAGTTAGGGTTATATAAAGAAGTTTTTAGAAGTTCTTTAATATCAACAGTTTGAGGACATCACAGGCAGCCATGTTGATGTTTCTGAAGAGGATTTAATACCTATTCCTATTCTCGCTTTTTCCCATTTCTGCTTACTCTCTTGCCTTCTCTCTCTCTCTCTCTCTCTCTCTCTCTCAGCCCCAGATGGAGCTAAATAAGTGCTGGCCTAGGTGAGAGCCCAGCAATAGTGAGTTGGATCTCACGTCAATTGCTGCCTTCTTAGAATGTCTTCGGAAGGATCGATCACCATGTTAAGAGAGAGCCGTCAGGCTGGCTGGGGATCACCGCAGAAATTGGGGTGGCAGCACCCAGGCACACAGAGGCAGAAGGAGCAGGGAGAGTGAAGCTGAGGTGTCTGAGGTGCCACCACAGTCCTGGGCGTTCTCCTGTGAACCCAGAACATAGATGAGAGGGCAGCATTCACAGCCTTGGTAACCAACCCAGCTGAATGAAGCAAGTAGGACGACGGGGGGTGCAGGGGAGGGGTGTCCTGTGGGACCAATGGGGGACAAAAGCTTGAGAGAGAGGGCAGTTTGGGAAAGCAGAGGCAGTACTGCCACCTTCTTTAGACCCCCACCTTTCAGGGGAAAGTGGAGGCTGTATGCTCAGACCAGGGCTGGGCTCATGGCTGTCTCTGCTTGTCCCCCTCTCGGAGAGGAAGTGGGGTCATCCTCGTAGAATGTCATGGGACATCATCAACTCTGGAAGCATCTCTAGTGTGAACTATTTGTGGCCATGCCCAGCAAGTACTATACTTGTGTGTAAAGCACCCAGCTCTGGCCCAATTTGTGGGTATCTGGCGCTTGATAAATCCAGTCACTATTACTGTCACATATATAATGGTTTTCTCCCTTGCCCAGATCATTTGGAGCTACACATAGAAGGAATGAGGACAATATGGGGAAACTTTTAATTCACCTAGGCCCAAACCCTAGGAAATGTGGTGCTTTGTAAAAGCACACTTGGATCCTGGTTGACTTAATATTTTAATGACATGGGGCCTCTGGTGTGTTTTTACAACACAGCTTCTGACCCCAAATGAGTGCGGGTTTTCCTTCTCACACCAACTAGTACTTCAACTCTCTGGACACGAACTGTGTGTCCTACAATTCAGTTCTGACACTGTCTACCTGGAGATAGCATCAGATCCCACAGGTTAAAGGGCTCAGCACCTAAGACTATCCCCACTTCAGACAGTTGCAAGTCCAGGGCCCTATACTTCTGACAGCCTGGGCCAGGTTCCCATGAACCTTACTAATACCAGTGTATGAGGGCACTTCAGAAAGTTCATGGAAAAATTGAATTAAAAGATAACATGAATCTTTCCATGAACTTTGTTGAGTGCCACCTCCTAGTATATGGATGTGTTCACCTACCTGGAAGCTCTGAACGCTATTGTTCAGGGTTTCTACAGAGGTTTTATTATGTAGGCATGACTGATTAAATCATTGGCCACTGGTAATCAACTTCTGGTAATCTCCAGCTCCCCTCTCTTCCCCAGAAGTCACGGGGCGGGGCTGAAAGTTCCAGCCCTCTAATCCTGCCTTGTCTCTGCTGACCAGCCCCATCCTGAAGCTACCTAGGGCCCCCAGACATCAGCCATCTGATTAGCATGCAAAAAGATACTCTTACCATTCCAAGGGGCTTAGAAGCACTGTGTCAGGAACCAGGAACTAAGACCAAATATAACAGAAGCCACTCCTATCACCCCTATTACCCAGGGAACTCCAAGAGTTTTAGGAGCTCTGTGCCAGGAATGGGGAGGAAGACCACATACATTATTTCTTATTGTATCACAATATCACGCAAGGTAAACGTGGATGCGTGTGTATGGATGTTTCCCACTGAGATGCAGTTGTATTCATCAGTATCCAGATGTACTCATTTGGGGATGAAGAACAAGCCCCGCTCCCCAGGCCCCTCTCAGCCCCACACCTCTGGATGGAAGGCATGGCAGGAATCTGGTCTCCGGCGGAGCTTCTGGGAGCGCATCCTGTCACACTTGACAGAGGCATTATGTGCAGAACTCACTGTTAAGGTCAACAGCTCACAACCTGAGGCGATTCTGGAGACCGGAGACTGTGGTCTGTGGTCTGGAGGAGTCCACCCCTGGTGAGACTAGAGGCAGCACCCAGGGGCTGGGGGACTGGGAGGGGGTGGTGAGGGTGTCTGGCCTCAGCTGCTTAAAATCAGCCCCTCAATGACATCTGCACCTCCATCCCTCCCGTCCCCACACATCCTGGAGGACTGCAAGGATATATTTGACTTCTGTAGCCTCCTGTAGGACTGGCGGGAAAATGCTACAGTCACAGGTGGGGTCTGTCACCAGGAGGAGGAGGTTACTGTTGGGAATCTGTTGCATCACAAATGTCCTGCAGTAAAGAGAGATGTGGGGTTGTGGGCTTCTCCACGGCAGGCTGGGCAGCCACCACAAGAAGGGCTCCTAGGGAAGGAACTTCTGGAGACCTGTAGTGTGGAGCTGGGGTGGCTAGTGGAAGGAAGAGAACCTGGGGCAGTTCAGATGGGGCAGCGTCATTGGCAGATGGCTCAGTCCTACTGGCGCCTCCGCCACAAGCCTTTGCAGTTGCATTTCTCCTTTCCTGGCAGATGGGAGGTGAGGAAGTCCAAATGGGTACATTTTTGAGAGTGAAAGGAGTTGTTCTTAATATACGCGAGGACAACAGGACTGTTCTGAGCAAGTGTGGATGCGCATCTATCCTTGCTTTGGGTGGGGGTGTGGGAGCAGACGTGTGGGGAGGATGCAGTGCTCAGGCCTGGCCACAAGGTGGCACCAAGGCCCCGCACACCACCCGAGGCCTGCGAAGAGGGCGGGCAAGGGACCAGGGAAGCCCAGCATGCACAGGCCTGGGGTGTCTTCTGACAACAGCTGCCACCGACTGCGGGTTTCCCAGGGGTGGGGGGTTTCACGCACATACACTCATATATATACACACAACACGGAAATATGTGTATGTTTAACCTTTACAGTACCAGAGGAGGTGGTACTGTTGCCATTTTGTAGATGAGAGAACTGAGGCTAGCAGAGGCTAAGTAACTTGCCAGATGTTACAGGACTAGGAAGTCTCAGGGCCAGATTCAAACTCAAGTCTGTCTACTGTAAAGCTCTTGCTTTACATCATACCATTGACTTTATCTTCACAAGCCTTTGAGATAAGTGCACAAATAACAATAGTCCCAAGAAAACAGCTTTGATGAGGTCAAAATCCCACCCAGAATTACACACTAGGAAGGGGTGGAAACCTGAATCGGTCTGAGGCATCACACTATGAAATAATTTGCTCGAGGTCCAGGGATGCTGGCAGCCCCTGGTGAATGGCAGGTCTGGCTGAGGGAGCACCTGGACGAGGCTCCCTGGCCCAGACAGAACTCCCCAGGTGGGATCCTCTGAGGTTTGGGGGTGGGAGGCCAGCAGGAGAGGACCTTCAGGCAGGCCTCCCTGCCTCCCTGGGCCAGGGCTGGGAAGAGCTGGTTGGATCCAAGGGCCTGATGATGCTCCTACCTAAGAGGCCCAGGCCTGGGAGTGGCGACGCCAGAGGGGGTCTGACAACACAGGAGGCTGGTCCAGGATGCTCCCAGCCCCACTGTCCCCGAGAACATGCTTGCATTTCTGCTTCTCTGCATAGGACAGATTCCAAGGGAGAGCTGCCTTGTGTCCTTTCGCAAATCTCCCCTTGCCTTCCAAGGTCTGGCTGACAGGGCCGAGTGTCATGATCCTGACAACAGCCTGCTGTAGGTTGGCCTGTGCCTAAGCAGCCATGATGGGGCAAGCCTGAAGGGGCCACCTGGACAGGCCATGCAATCATGGCTGGGGGGCCTGGGGAGGGGGTGGATTCCCTGACCCGGGAGCTGGCCTCTGGACCACCGTTCCCATTTCCCCTGTTGCGGCACACCAAACCGTCCAGTGTCCCCAGCTGTCCTCCTCCTCTCATGCCTTCTGCTTCTGCCTGCATTTCCTCCACTAAGGAGAGTTGGGGGGAAAGAAAGATCCCCAGGAGTGTGACCTTTCACTGAAAGCATCACCCCCTCCTTCCTCCCTACAGTGGAGGCCGCTCTCTTGAGTGACAGATGCCCTGCTTGGATATCTGTCTTGCCAGGGGAGGGAAGGATGTACTCCTCAGTTGGGGAAAGGTAGAGCTTCCTGCGGGTCTTACTTCTGGCAGGCCCCGCACTCAATGATCCCGTTGGTCTCCTGGATGGCCGTCTGGTGTACAAACACAGGGTACTCCGTGTCACAGGGCTGCAGCAGGTCCTGTTTCTTGTGTTTGTGGGCTGTGGGTAGACGGAGGCATGGACGTGAGGAAGGGCGGCACAGAATAGGAAGGGGCCTCAAAAGCCATCCCCTGAGGTGACCACAGCCTCAGTGCTTCCAGGGCTGGGGCAGCACTACACAGTGAGACACCCCCCAAGTCCCTTTGCAGATGGCTTCCTTGTTAGAACATTCGCAGGATGGGCATAGAAGGGCTGGGTGGGAGAAAGGGGAGGGAGAAGAACAGAGAGTAACCGAAGAAGCGGGTGGCGCCGTGGCAGGCTGGGTGGCAGCGGCCTTGGGTTTCAGCTGTGTGTGACTGACACTGCAGCCCTGTGACTGTGGCACAGCACGGCCTGTCTTGGAAGCTGCCTCCTCACTGTAGCTGGGGGGTGGAAGTGCACATCTGGGAGGCTCCTTCCAGCACTGACATCCCAAGTGTCTGAGAGGACAACAGAGGCCGCAGGGGCGTGCCAAGGGGGGCTGGGGGGGCTTTAGCCTCCTTAATTCCACCACCCCTCCCTTCATCGTGGACATACCTGTGCCCATTTTCTCAAGTGTCGCTAACACTGTGGCCCTGCTCTCCCATCCCTGTGGCCAGGCCTAGGCTCTCCCACTGACTGCCAGCGGGGCGAGCTGAGCAGGTGGCCCCAGTGGCCCAGCCTCTGGCATTTTGGACTCCTCATAGATGTCTGTGTGACACACTTCAGCACACTAAGACCACGACAGGGGAGCAGTGGAGTCCCTGGCAGCCCTGCTCTGGAGAACCCATGTCCGCTCCTGCCAGGGTTACCCCGAGATGAGCAAAAAGCAGGATAAGACCAGCACACAGGCTGCAGGACGTCTGCACAGCACCCCTGTTTCTTCGAAGCACTCCCCACGCCTTTCCTTCTGCTCTGTGGCCTACCATCTGTGAAACAGCAGGGCAGGCAGGGTTGCCCCCATTTTATAGGCTTGTAAAGGGAGGCACAGACATGGCATTACTCTCACAGCATCACACAGGGTTTAGTAGGACAGCTATAGGTCTCCTTAACTCCCAGACCCAGAAACTTCCTAGCAGACCTTGAAACCAAGAGGGGAGGCCAGTCCACAGGCAGACAAACCCTCACTGAGAGGGAAAACCCTTGCAGTGTCCAGCCGGGGGTCCCGCACACATATGCGCTGGCCTTTAAGGGCTACTGCTGGGTGCTCCCTGCTCTGGGCCCCTCAGGAGCCTGCAGGAGCCTCAGGACCTGGATCCTTTCCTCCCAGGGCCCTGTCACACTGGCCTGGTGTCCAGTGGGGGCTGGCTCAGAGCTGGGCCTGTCTCAGAGCTGGGCCTGTCTCCCTGTCACTTGAGCTACTTTGCGTGGGAAGTTCATCTCAGTGATAACAGTTACAAGGATGGGACAGAGTGGCCTTGCCAAGGTCACAGAGTAGTGCCTACTCTCCTGGCTGGCACTCTTTCCCTGAGGACACTGACGCCTAGTCAGACCAGGCCAGGCCTGCTGGGAGGGAGGGACAGCCGCCCGGAGGGAGGGAAACCATTCCCCGAGAGAGAAGACAGGGAGGGGAGCAGTGTCCCCCTGTAACGTGCTGTGCTCCCCTGCAGAGGGGAAGAGGGGCCTGTTTCTAGACGGGCTGTGACACATGCTTCTGGTTCCTGTCACAAACACCAAGTGCCTGTGAGCTGTCCCCACAGCAGCCCATGGGGTGGGATCTCCACGAGGAGGCTGGAGACGTGCAGGGAATGGGCCACGTGAGCCAAGCGCTGGAGGCCGGGGTGGGAAGGAGGGAGAGAAGAGCAGCCAGACAGAGAAGAGCAGGGGAGACCGTTCCACCAGAAGCCAAACTCAGAAAAAGACAGAGCAGGGCGGGGGCAGCCTGGGTGATGGGGAGCTCCAGAACCCCCTGGAAAATGTTCTCCTAACATGGAGGCATTGAGCAAAACTGGCTAAAGCGAGGAGCCTTGGAGGGTGATGGGAGCTTGAGTCCCGCAGGGAGTGGGGGTGAGACCCGCCTTGTCACCCTCCTGGGGTGTGGTTGAGAGCCGCAGGCAGGGAGGATGCAGTTTCTTTGCTTTGTGTTGGGACCGTCCCACCCTGCGCCTGCCTTTGGGGGACTGTGTCCCTCAGACACAGGTGACTAGAGGGGTGTCATCCTGAGAGCTTCCTGATGGCCACTCCCTCTAATCTGGAGCCCTGCTGCGGGCTGGCGGTGCCATTTTCTTCTCCAGAGGGTGACCTGGCAGTTGCCCGCCTGCCCCTGGCCACGTTCCCTGGATCACATCACCCCTTCCTCTTGGAATCGTAGGTGTGACCACCCAAGGAAACGCTGGAGCTTTTCACTTTCCCTGGGGCAGGACTGTCCTTGTGTGAGATGAGATCTGGCTCGCCTCCCCAGTCCCCACACCCCCAGGAATGGTGCTGTGAACGGGGCAAGGAGCTCAGGGTCCCCCGATTCAGGGGTGTCCCAGGATGAAGAGAATGCAGCCTTTCCTGGCTTCCATCCTGGGAGGTGGCACTGAGGGCAGCCCTCAGCCGCTCCGCTGCGCTGCGCCCCCACCCCGTGGGGCCAGCCAGGACCTCCTCGGCGGGTGCTACTTACAGTGATGGAAGACAGCCTTGGCTGCCCAGACGGGAGCCGGCACAGGAGGACATGGCATGGGGGGTGTGGTGTCACACGAGGGCAGGTGTCACAGGGTGGTGATGATGCCACATGGAGCAGTGGTGTCCAAGGTGAGGTGATGTCACACACAGGTGAGGAGGGTGACAAGAGCAGGGCAACACATGAGCAGTGAAGGCCTCAGAGGCCCCTCCCCACTGCATGCCCACTGCACGGACTCACCCTCGGCCCCTCCGTGGTGCCAGGAGCCCCAGGTGCTCCACTCCAACAGGAACCTGTAGGCACAGAGCTGGATCTCGGAACCCTCCATGCTCCCGGCCCTGAGGAGGCTGGAGTCCCCCATGGACCCTAGGCCACCCCCTCTCCTCCAGGACACCCCTTTCCCTGCTGGTGGGTCCCAGAGTGAGCAGAGAGGTCCCTCCCAGGGGCAGTAAGCAGGGACCCTGCCCTCCTGCTCTAGGGTCTGGAGACCTTGCAGATGATGTCCTCATAAGCCCCAGCCTCCAGCACCCAACCCCAAACCCACACTCACAGCAAGAGCTCACTCATCAGCCACCTGGTAGCTATCAGCAAGGCAGAGACCGGCTGGGAAGAGAGAGCACATGCATTCATGCCTGGACCAAGTGCCAGGGGCTCCCCTCGGCACAGCCCTTAGATGACAACCAGAGAACATGGCCTTTGGAAGACTGGCCAGGTTCTCCCCCTACTGGGCTGAGCTGCCCAGGCCCCCAGGATGTGGGAGCACTGGAGATGGGGTCAGAGGCTCTTTGCTCTTCTCTGGATTTTACCAATGCCTGGCGGGGCAGGGGCAGAGGCTGCAGTCAGGCAGGGTGGGAACAGGGGCCAGGTGACCTCATTTGGGTGGGACAGGGCAGAGGACAAGAGTTTGGCAGGGGGTCCGAGGTGACACTCACATTGATCAGGGGCTGAGCTGCACTGTGGTGGTGACTTGGGAGTTTGCACATGGCCTGGTAGTCATACATGGTCACTCTGAAAATGACAAACAGGATGTGGCGAGAGGAGGACCACCCCTGTCCTGCCCCTGCCTGGGGGGGTTTGCTAGCAGGGCTTCCATTCACCAGCATGCAGGAGGGTGCATGGGGAAGACAGCAGATGTGAAGACAGCACATGCTGAACATCATGTTTCTGTGCTTCAGTGTGTAAGGAGAGTGACCAGCAAGTTGCTTGCCCTTTAGTTGGGTGGTTTCCCCTCCAAGGGCTGGGCTGGGGCCCCTCCCAGGGAGGGCCACATGATCTCCTGCCTTCCCCCTCGTGTCGAGTCCCTGGCTCCAGAAAGGTTGGATTTGGAGCCCTGTGGGGCTTTCACCATGGGTTTTTGAGGTCAGGAGATGTGTCTGGACTGCTTAGCATCAGCTCTTGCCTTTGCTCTATTTGGACTGGGGAGAAGTGTGTCCCACTTACTGTGTGAACACCCCCATGCTGAGCAGCTGCGTCATGAGAGCACCGTCCACCTCCCCCAGAAATCTTCCTGTCTGCGAGGGAGAGAGGGGGCAGGGGGAAGGGGGCCGTTGGTCTTTTCCCTGGGATGCTCTTCAACATAATCAAAATTGGACCATTCCACCCAATCCCCCTGGCCAGCTTGCCGCCACGCTCCCTATTGCAGTGCTTTCCATTAGCTGCAATCCATTAGTTGGTTCTGAAATCAATCTAGAGGTTGCAATCAGATTTTTCAATTCCTTAGAACAATTGGAACAATTCAGTGTGCCTGGCTCACAGTGAGCTTGAAGACGTTTCTGTAAAACTTGGTTTGTCGTACATGTTGTGTGTGTGTGTACTGGGTCAGATGTGAAATGCATTTCCTCCGGTGGGGCGTGCACTGAAGAGCTCAGAAGCAGTGCCCATCTCACGCGCACACGTGTCCTCATCACCCAGCCACACGGCTCAGGAGCCCTGGGGCTGCCTTTGATGTCCCCTCCCTCACCTCCCAGCCACCCCACCCTGAGGATCTGTCAGCCGCCTTTCCCACTCTGTGGTCAACAACCTACCGCCGTCCTCCTTGGCAGCCCCACGTCACCCTCTCCACAGCCCAGTGATGGCTGCTACAGCCATGTTCCTCAAACAGAGCTTGCATTTGGACACTCTCTTCTTCACTGTCCAAAAAATGAAACAGGACCCTCCCTCCTACCCTCCGTCCCTCCCTTCATTATCCCATACACAGTTCTTGGGGAGCACCGTGACTGCCAAGCTGCAGCTCCCAGCCGGCTGCCCTGCCTGCCCCCGCGGCCGCTCCACACCTGCCCGGCCTCCTGACTCTGCTAGTTTCTCAGTGTGGCAGATGGAAAGAGCTTGGTCCTTGGTGTTGATTTTGGTGTGAATGTAGGTTGTTTTAAAGACTGGGGATAATGTGTGCCCAGCATGTGGCACACATAAGTGCTGCGTAGACAGCGGCCACTGTCACAGGAAGATGGCCTGGGCCTTGGCAGCTCTCTACTGCCTCGATCACGCTTTCTCGGTCCTCACTCCATGAAACCTTCCTCCTCGTCCTGCTCTGGGCAGTCCCCTCCCGGTCAGGGTTGGTCCCGCCTTCCTCCGCACTCTGACAGCACGGGCATGCGGCTCCACACCCTGCAGTCCTGTTTTCATCCTGCCTGATGATATATTCAATTGTTTAGTCCTCCATTGTACTGAAGACTGTTCGAGGACAGAGAGCTTTTCTTACCTCCGAATTCCCTCAAGTGCCTCACTACCTGGACAGTGTCAGTGCGGAGTTTTGGCAGGGAAGAGGTGGGAGCCCAAGTTGATGGCCACGCTGGGCGTTGCAGAGAGCTTTCAAGGCTCCTGGGCCCGGCACCTGGTGCTGCCCTTAGTGAGGGGGGTACAGCCTTGGCCAGGGGTGAGGGGTGTGGGAGAAAAGCCAGATCCACAGAAGGAGGGTCGGGGGTCAGGGTGCAGGAGACCAGGAGTGGGGGGCCCATCAGCATGAGCAGGATCCCTGCTCTGTGGGATTCCCTCTCTGGAGAACACACTCTACAAAACACCACCAACAATGTGTTACAACTACCAGTAATAGGAGATGCCACCCTGGCACAAGAGCAGAGGCACAGGGGCCTGGCCAACCTCCAGGAAAACCAGCTCCTGTCGGAGCCTGCAGACTCTAGTAATCCTTCTTAAGGAAACAGAGATTTACTCCAGACAAGGGTCAGTCAGAATGCAGGGCTCCTGGGTACCCAATCGACAATCAGAGAAGTTCTCTTCCAAATCAAAGATGATGGTACTGTACTGGGGCCCTAACCCCAGTAACACTCCCATGGTTTAAAATGCTGTAACTTATCATCAGCAAACGGGGCCGTCAGCTTGGCCCTGGAATTTGGGATGATGACAGAAAATGTCCCTTCCCAAATTGGAATTAAATAAGAAAATACAATCTTTACATCCTATAGTATTTCTTATTTGGAAATTGCTCGCTTATAAAATTAAAATGTCAGGATGCAACCCATTAAAAATGTATCATAATCTCAAAAACAGACAGGTTAGTGATGAAAGCAAATAGGAGAACACAGAGTTGGAGACAAGAGGTATTCAGACCTGTCTGAGCTCCGCCTGTACTGCCTGGCAGGCCCGAGCGTCAGAAGCTACCATTCACCACCTTTTATTCACAAGATGCCTCCTCACTAGGTCGGTACAGTGCAAAAGTGAGTAAAATGGACACGAATCAAGAGCTGCAGGCCTGTGTGGACGGACAGACAGGAGCACCTCCAGGCATGGTACAGACACACGGGGCCCCTTTGTCCTGCCCAGGAGGCCTGATGGCTCCGTTGAAGAGGGCAGGGGACAGAGCGGGGGTGGCAGGGAGCAGCCAAGGGCACTCGAGGGACAGAACGGCACTGGACAGTGAGCTCTGAAGCCGCCCCAAGTCCTCCCCAATCCCTCCCTCCAGCGTAGGGATTGCTGTGTGCTTTTCCAGCCACTATGTGTCCTTCCTCCATCAGCATACAGCGAGATCCTAGAGGGTGGGCCCACTGCTGTCCCCATCGCACTGCACTGAGTCCTGCTCATGGCCGCTATTCAGTGTGCAGTTGCTGAGGGACAGCATGAGGGATGAGGGAGTGACCTGAGTACACTGCTCCCCAGCAAAGCGCAGCAGGGCACACAGAGGCTCCTGGCGAGGCTGGCCACATTCTCACAAGCCTGTCCTTCCCTCCTTCCTAATTCCATGCTTATTTGCCAATTGCCCTGTTGTTCAGACACTGGCTCTAAGAAGGGATGTCTCAAGAGCAAGCCAAGCACATTCTGGACACTGGGAAGTGCACCTCCTCTGCAATCAGACAAGTGCGTTTCCAGGAATATGCCACTCTGGCAGAAATAGGGACCTGACAACCTGACCTGACGCAACCATCGAGCAGCCAGCTCAGCGGGATGCGGTGCTTCCTGAACGCCCTTGTGGCGGGGGCTGGCTCCCCGCTCCTGTGCCCTCTTGTCTGGTAGGTGCACTAGAGGTCGAGGATGGGGACAGCTGGTGGCTTCAGGAAGCTGGCCAGGCCCGGGCTGCATCATCCATTCTCTTATGGAGAATAAACTGTAGCTTGTGTGAGCCTCTGTAGCAGGGACTCCACGCCTGGCAGCAGAGCACAATTCCTAGTGACAGGGTTTCGTTTGAACCATGTTGAAGGGAACTGTGCCTCAAATCAAGCTTCTGAACCAGCAGAACCCGGGTCCAAACACCAACTTTGTAGCACCCCAGACTGCATATGGAGCAGTGCACACACACAGCACAGCGCGGAGACTGGGGCCTCCTGACAGCCACAGCCGGGTGGAGTCTGATGCCCCACGGCTCCACTCCCCAGGGAAAGTCCAAGATAAGCAACATCCATGGGCTGCCTGGGCTCTGGGGCCAGATCCAAAGGGCCTGGGGCTCCCTGGGTTTAAGCCTGTAGTGAGGGGGAGAGAGGGCAGGTCCTGTGAGGCCCTTGCTGGTCAGGCAGTTGCCCTGGGCATGGGCTAATTTGCCTGCCCACGTGAGGCTCCTGCTGCAAACAGCCCAAGTCCCGGGAGAGAAGGGGTGCTCTTGACTCTGGTGACAGAATGCCCCAGATGTCACATGGCCTCCTCACCTAGGGATGCCCTCAGTTTCTTCTTCTCTGAAAATGGGAATCCTCATCCTCAAGGGGTGTGAGGATCAAATGAGTCACCACACGTGACGTCCTGCATCTGGCTCCTGGCAGGGGTCAATTTCCTTTCATTCCTCCCTGGCTTGTGCAGCCTCCCTGGCTCCCCGAGCTGTGGAGACTCTTCACAAGTGCATTTGGCCACATGGGGGTGCCTGGAAAGAACGTGGAGGAGTAGAAGATGGCGGTCTCAGGGTTCTGGGGACGGGATGCATTTTACTCCTGCAGTGCCCCATGGGGCAGACCCTCCTGGGAAGCCAGGAAGGCAGAGGACACGTGGAGCCCCAGAGGACACAGACACCGAGGCTGGCTGTGAGGAGTGGGTGGATGCCATCCACAAGCAAATGACAGGAATCGGAGTCCCCAGATCTAGGGTGACAGACACACTGTAAAAACATTATGAAGCTCCGTGGAGCTGTAGGCCCACTCTTGGCCCCAGCTGTCTGCTTCTCTTCCTAGGTCCCAAATTGAGGGCTGTAATCCTGTCTCTAGTAGCTCTTTGTTATACGAATGAGCCCTGAGCTGGAAGAGAGGCCCAGTGGACCAGGAGAGAGCCACGCAGCCACGCCCCGGCAGCTTCTCAACCGCTTCGAGGGACTTTGGGAAGACTCTGCATCGGGAGCAGCAATAGGCTTCTTTCCGCTTGGCAGGGACAAGGAGTAGCCTGAGCCTTCACTGAAGTGCATCCAGATCACCAGAGACTGGCCGTGAGGTCTGAAAGCTTACCTCGCATCCGCGTCACCAGGAGCACTTGCTGCGGACTGAGATTGTGGGCCACCCCCAGAGTTTCTGAGTCCTGTGTCTGGGGTGGGACCCTCACCAGCCTGCACTTCTAACAAGGTCCCAGGTGCTCCTGCTGTGCTCTGTAGCCCCACTCGTGGCCTGGGGGTGGGGGAGGGGCAGGGAGGAGTGAATGAGTTCAGGAGAGGCTGGGCCCTGGGGTCCTTGGTGGCATTGTTGTGTGCTGGGGACGGGGTAGGTGGGTAGGAGTTGGTGGTGGGCGCCCAGCCTCTAGGTCATCCCGTCCTGTGCGAGCCCTGAGTGCGGGTGGAGCCAGTTGCTTGCTTCTAGCAAACAGAATGCGGGAAAGTGATGGGACGTCCCATCTGAGACCAGGCTTCAGGAGGCTGCAACTTCGTCCTGCTCCTGCTTACGGGCTCTTCTGGGCTTGCTCGCTCCAACCGTTGTCCTGCCGGGCTGTGAGCTGCCCTGTGAGAGGCCCCCTGGCAAGGATCTGAGGCAGCTTCAGGCCAACAGCTGGAGAAACTGAACCCCACCAAGGACCTGCGAGTGAGCTCAGAAGCGGATCCTGCTCCAGCCAAGCCTGGGGACGAGCGCAGCCCTGGCTTGACTGTGGACTGTGAGAGACACACCCAGATTCCTCACCCACAGGAATGGTGAAAGGGCAAATCTTGTGGCTCTAAGCCATTAATTTTGGGTTAATTTGTTACACAGCAATAGATAACTGCTAGAGTTGACAAATGAATGAGTTCTAAAAAAAAGCAAAAATGGATGGCTGGATGGACAGACAGACAGATGCTGAACAGCAGCGTTGGCACAAGGCTTTCCTCCACGCTGTGTTCCATTCATACTTCCGTCCAGTGCCCACCACCTCCAGGCCTCACACGGTTATTACGTGTCTGCACGTGGCAGGCCTCAGGCCAGGTGGTGACTCTGGCCTGGGAATTCCTCCCCTGGGCCCTCTCATGCCCTGATACAGCTCGGCCCCGGGGACAGAGGTGTCCAGAGTGAGGACACAGGAGCCAAGCCCCTTGGATGCTGCCACTCCCAGAGAGCCTTGACGCCAGTCTTGGAGTTTAACCCCGGTGGGTGGGGGAGGGGTGATGGAGTTTGGATGTGTTGTCCCCTCCAAAACTCATGTGGAAATCTGATCTCCAAGGTGGCAGTGTTGGAAACTGGCTGAGTCATGGGGGCGGATCCCTCATGAATGGATTAATGCTCTCCCTGGGGGAGGAGGGATTAATGAGTGAGTTCTCGCTCTATTAGTTCCCGAGAGAGCTCATTGCTTAAAAAGACGCTGGCACCTCCTCTCTCTCTCTTGCTTCCTCTCGCCATGTGATCTGCTTGTATCTGCTGGCTGCCTGCCGCTTTCCGCCATGAGTAGAAGCAGCCTGAGGCCCCTGCCAGATGCAGCGGTCCCAGAATCGTAAGCCAAATAAACCTCTTTTCTTTATAAATTACCCAGTCTCAGGTATTCTGTTAGCAACACAAACGGACTAAAACAGGGGGTTTCTGAGCCTTGACTTTCAGGATCCTGGAGACGCAGTCCTAATTCCAGCCAAGTGAACAAGTGAACTCTGCTCCAAGCAGTAACAGAGTGGCCTGGGAGGGGCTCAGTGGCCGGAGGGGGCCCCCGAGGCTGGCACTTGTTACCTGCCTCACCCTCAGGGCAGGCCAGTCTCCCAAGGTCACCAACCCTGCCCCACAGATGCTTAAGTCCCACCAAAACCATGTTTTCCAGCTTAGTTTCCCTTACCCCGAGGTCTTTTCTAGACCCTCCCTCCCACTCCCCATCACAGCTCTTGTATTTCTAGGTTCAAAGTCTGGCTTTTCTGTAGCTGTGGGTTTGGGGTTCATGACCTAAGCTTGCAGACCCTGGTGTTTTCCTCCGTGTAAAATGAGAGCGACAACATCCCTGCACATCATGCAGAAGGCCCTTCTGTTCTGGGGCCTGGCGGCAGGGGTGGGGAGCAGGCGGGAGTTGGGTTAGCGCCAGGGTAAGCCGAGGCTGGGGGAGCTAGGGTGCAGGCAGGAGCCTCTGGAAGGTTGTGGGGCTTATTCGGTGACATACGCTGTGAGAAGATAACACACTAGTTGAAGAAATAAGGGTACATGCACTAAGTACACAGACACTTCCCAAAGTATGCGTCTCTGAATAACGGGTTGGTACCGTACGTCCGCAGAGTTGCTCCCAGGGACGTCACAATCTGAGCACATGTGAGCGAATGTGGTCTGGGTAGAACAGCACCAATGGGTCGCGCGAGGAACCCTGGGGGAGGGGGTCCCATCACTGAGCTCTCAAAGTGGCCTGTGCTGGGGAAGATTCCCTCCTGGGCCTAGGTCCCTGTGAGGTGGTCCTGGCCGCCTCTGGAGCAGGGGTTGGCACACTAGGGCCTGAGGGCCAGTTCTGGCGACTGTGGACTTATGTCAGCCCTTGATCTAAGAATGGCCTTTCCACTTTCAAGTGGTTGGGAAAAGAATCAAAAGATTGATAATATTTCATGACACAAGAAAATTATGTGAAGTTCAAATTCCAGTGTTCCTAATAACATTTTATGGCAATGATGCCAGGCTCGTGCATTCAATATGGTCTCTGGCTGTCTTCTTTTTTTTTTTTTCCTTTTTGTCTTTTTTTCGTGTCCGGCAATGGATCGCAACCCTCAGTGTCGCGCCCGTACCGGACCAGGACCGGCAACAGGATCGCAACCCTCGGCGCCGTGCCCGCACCTCGCTCAGCCAGTGAGCGGCCGGTCTGTATGTGGGATCCAAACCCTCGGCGGGAGCGCCGCCGCGCTCCCAAGCGGCACACTGTAGCAGTGTGCCACCGGGCCGGCCCTCTGGCTGTCTTCTTACCACCACAGCGGAGCTGAGTAGTGGCGACAGAGACCGCCTGACTTACAAAGCCCAAAACCTAGATACAGAGCACCTGTCTAAGGAGCGGCCTCTTGGGCCTGGCCGTCCTCTGTCTGCACCTTGCCATCCTCTTGTGCCAGTATCCGAGCTCCCGTGCTCTCTGAAATCCCTAGGCCCTCAAAAGCCAAGGCCACAGGAGGCTGGAGATGTGGCTGCAGGGACGGGGCAGGGGATCGAGGGCAGCAGAGAGCCCACCCCGAGGTCGCCTTCCGGCCACTGGTTGCAGCTTCTGTCCTCACCTGTTTTTCTCCCAGAGTAGTTGAGAAATACTAAGATGGAGGGGTGCTCTGTCCCGGGAAGAGCGACATGGCCAAAAGGGGGCGTGAAAGGAAGAAGGGGTGACCGCGGCAGCAAGCGGCAGTGCCCGGAGGAGGACGGGCGGCACCTTCCCTGTCCTGCTCGCCGGGAGGAGGCACTGCCCGCTAAGTGCTTGTGTAAAAACTGTCCTCAAGCAATCAGGTTCCGTGACGCAGTGGTGCCCCTTCTTCCTCAGCCATCCTCTGTCCCAAGTCCCCTCAGGTGGACTCTGGTTTCAGAAAACCACATCCATAGGCCATGACTAACAGCAGCTCTAAGCCAGGGTTTCTTCCCGGGCTGTTAGCCTGTCCCGGGCCGGCCCGTCTCCCTGACTCCGTCCCCGTCACTCACCTCCTGGGGCCTCTCTGAGACCAGGATGAATCCGTTGCTGTCTATGAGGAAGCAGTCCAGGTCCTGGGGAAGAAGCCCGAGGGGGTGAGACCTGGGCGGCTGCCGACCCTCCTCCGCCCCCCTGCCCCAAGGATCTGGAGTCTGGCGCCTCGGGGAAGGGGTCACCTGTGGCCAGGGCCGGTCCCCTGTGCCCACCCTCTCCCCACAGGAAGAGCTTACACTGTCCTCGCAGCTCTTCAGGCATGGCCCATGCATGGCACTGCACTGGGAGGGAGAAGAGAACTGTGAGTGCCCGTGTGCGCGCGTGTGTGCAGATGTGTGGTGGCTATGTCACATGCGAGTGCATCACATCCGTGGTGTGTGCGGACGTGTGGGGAGGGGTGGGCATGTGCGGTACTGTCACGTGTGTGTGTACAGGCGTGGGCGTGTGCGGTCGTGGGCCAGGGCTGTGAGGAGCCGCAGCTGTAGTGCAGACTCGGTTCTTCCGAGGGCCCGCAGCCCCTGCAGCCCGTGGCCACCTTTGCTCGGTGAGGGGTCAGTGCGTGGCTGGAAGCCCCTAGGGCAGCTTCATGAGGCCTCCACGGAGGCTTCTGCTCCTTGTCATCTGGCTGATGGGGTGGGTGACCCCAGGTCACCAAGCTGGCTCCCCTCTGCTCCCCCCTGCATCTTCGTTCTATGGCTCCCTAAATTTGCCAAGGCGAGGACATAGCAGTGAGTGAATGCGGAGCAAGGGACAGAGGAGGAATCGGGGCGGAGGAACTTGTGAGGGGTGAGGGCACCTCAGAAGCCCAGAGGAGCCTAGTCTGTGGGCGCTTGGTGGTGGGGAGGACGGTGGGCAAGGCGGCATTCTCAGTGGCCTGGACACAGCCAGGGCCTGGTGCTCGGGTGGCCGGACCTAGGTGGGTGTGTGGCTCTGGAGCAGCAGAGACTGGGTCGTGCAGGCCAGGCCCAGAGGGCATGCCCCATGTCTTGCCCTTTGCCACCGGGTCTGAGCAGGAGGAGGGAGGCCCTGAACTGTCACACCTACCTGCTGCGTTGCTGCCCAGAACTTGCGCTGGAGGAATTCCAGCTTCATCAGGACGCCCACCGCTACAGGAAGTGGGAGGAGGGAGGGAAAGGCCAGGTGTGTGTTTTGGGGGAGGGGACGGTGGGAGGGAAGAGACAGGGAGAGAAAAGAAATAGATTCCAGTTAAAGAGAGGAGGTGCATGGGCAGGAAGGGAGGGGAGAGCTGAGTCAGCTGGTGGAGTGGGAATCTGAGGTTCCTGGACTGGTGGGATGGGGGGTGGCAAACAGACAGAAGGAGACCGGTGGCTCCTACCATCCCCAGTGGAAGAGCAAGACCAGGAAAGCCCTGAGGATGGGACTTATCTTCTGATATCTGGAGCTGCAGCAGGTGGATGGGGGAGAGCATTCTCCCCATGCACAGATGGAGCAATAGAGGCCCGAGAGACTGCACCATTTGTGCAAGATCACGTGGCCCAAAGTAGTGACTGAGACTGGAACTCAGGGCCATTGTGAGTTGGGCAACGCATGGGGCTCCTTCGGTCTTAACCCTGGTGTAACAACCTCTTTAAAACTCAGTACCAGCTCAGGGCCTTCCCTACTTTGTAAGGAGGCTGTGATCAGATGCATCCAGGCTTGCAGGCAGGCTCCAGGAGACCACAGACGCCACCAGCCCACAAATGTGACTCTTCTGATGGCTCCTCTGACAAGGGCCACCCTGCCTCCGATTCCCAAATAGGCCCGTAGGACCCATGTGGATGCACAGACACTAAAAGAAATCTGGGACAAAGAGCTCCAGGAAGACTTGGGCCAAAGAATAGAAAGAAAAGGCAGGTTATATTGAAAGGAAAAAGAATTTAAAAACTAGGCCAACTGCGTAGCATCTGGTAAAATAATATTGAAAATGTGTTGAGTGCTTAGGACCCATCGGGCAAGTTTAAATGCATGAGTGTATTTAATCCCCACAGCAGACAGGACTATTATTATTCGGACTCTACATGCTGAGGACATGCAGGCTTTACGGAGGTGACATGGCTTGCCCAAGACACCCAGCTAAATACCAGAGCCAGGACACTAGCCTGGGTCCATCTGTCTCCAAGGCGCCTGTCTCCATGTCCTATCTTTGTCATGAGCCAACAGGTGCGTCTACCTGTCCCCTTCCTGCCCACTCCTTTAAGCCTCTAGGATCTTGAAGCAACAAAGAAGTCCCCAATGAACTCAGACGTCCCCATATCATAGGACCTGTTCAAGGTTAGTCACAGTCACTGCAGAATTGCCACGCGGCTCCAAGGGTGGGGAGGGCCTCTGGGGCCCTTACAAGTGCCTGAGGCCCCAACCCCAGTGAGCCTCCCGCTCACGTTTCCCTCTAAGGCCACACGTGGCCCCTCAGTCTCTGCTCCTCCTTTTTTCTTCTAGGAATGCCCTTGATAAATTCATTTTGAACAGATTTCTTTCACCTGTAGAAAAAGGCTGTATTAAAGAGGATGAACCTTTTAAAAATTGTCAGGGGGGAATCACGCCAATGCTTAGAATGATCAAATCTTTGGGATTTAAGAAAGCTTGTTTCACCCTGTCTTGGCCTCAGTGGTCAAAGAGGTCTTGGGTTATTCCTAGAATGAGACTTGGCCTTTCTACTCAGTGTCGAGTCTCACAGAGGCATGAGATTCCTGAGCTGGAAGAAAGGTAGAGGGTTAATTCTCCTCTAATGAAATTCAGGTTTCGAGGCTCCTTGGGTAGAAATGTGGGGAGTGGAGACACAGACTCTCCCCCACTAGGCCCCATCTCACTAGCTGAACTGTAAGTTCCTCCAGAGTAAGCTCTGAGTCCTGTGCACCTGGGTGCCCTCTGCAGAACTGAGGACATTCCGTCTCCTGACATGCCATCTCCACTCAGGTCACCCCTGTGCATTTCAAATTTAACATGTTCAAAACCAAACTAGGGCCTTTCCTCCCAAAGCCAGCCCTCCTTGAGGCTTCCCCATTTCAGGGCACATTTTCTGTCTAATTGCTATCGTTCCCCTTCCTCCCGTCCAGGTTCTGCAGACCTTTGTTCCCGAACACTATAAAATCTGCCTGCTTCTCTCCACCTCAACAGCCGCCACCCTTGGCCGAGCCAACTCCGTCTCACTTGGACTAATGCAAGAGACCCGTGAGTGGTCTCCTGCTTCCCACCCCTGCCTTGCTACGATCCCTTCCCCACAGAGCCACCAGAGTGATCTTTCTGAAGATCAGTCACACTGCTTCCTTGCTTAAAACCCGCCGATGCCTTCCCACTGCCTGAGAACAAAACCTGAACTCCTTTGTAATATGGCCTTGTGAGCTGGGCCTGCAGACGTCTCTGCTTCAACCTGAAATGCACTCTCCTCAGATGTGTTAAGCTCATCCCCCCTCGGGTACTTGCAGGAGCTGCTCTTGCTTCCTGGAATGCTCTTCCCCTAGAACTTGACATGGCTGACTTCTTCTCGTCACCAGGTTTTAGCCCAAACATCTGGAGGGGCCTTCCCTGACCACCCCAGAGAGAGCAGTCCTCCCTTCGCCTTCCATTCTCTATCTCACCACTCTTTTTATTTTCTAAGTGACATGGTTTGTTTATCTGATTTCTCATTTACTGTCTGTCTCGCCCATTAGAGTGGGGCTAACGGCAGGCCAGGGGACTACTTTCTGATCCCTGGTACCCAGCACAGCCCCTCTCACATAGTGAGACTCAAATATTTCTTGAACTCAATAAATAAATTCAACTTGAGTCAGCGCTTGACAAAGCAAAATTCAGCAAGATCGCGCTATCCCTGTCCTCTAGCATGCAGGACCTCAGGGAACTCCTCTCCCCACATTGGGCCCAGCCCTCTTGACACTGGACTTGAGATCTGGGAGATGAGCTGTGCTCTAAGTCCCTTGAAGACTTTGAAGGTAATCCCTAAGAAACGGGGAATTTAAGTACCAGCCAGCTGCCAAAAATAAGTAAATAAAAAGAAACGGGGAATTTAAGTGGGACACAAAGAAGAACTTCCTCATGGTAAGAATGTGAGATGCTTGAAACAGGACCTGGTGCAGAGCAGGGAAAGTGGTGAGGTACGTGGAAATATCTGTAACAGAGGTCGGTTGTTACCTCACACCGAGCCCCTCACACCCCTGGCTTCAGTCTTTTCTAATCCTCTGTTCACCTCCTGCCTCACAACCCAAATTGTGTTTTTCCACCCTGGACATTGAGTGCAGCCTTCTCCCCGAGAAGCCTGTCCTGCTCGGCTACTGTCACAGACCTCCCAGAGCCTCACCTGGCAGAAAGGTCACCAGCCCCCTCTGTCCCCTCCCTCTTGCTAGGAGACAATGTGTTATGTGACCATGTTTGCAGACAAGCTCAGAACTCCGTGAAGAGAAACTCAGGCCAGGGGGTCGAGGGAATGCGAGGCATCTGGCCTTCCTGGGTGGCTCCCCAGTGTGTCATTAAGGACCTTCCCTCATGCCTGTGTGTGGTGGGTCGCTGTGTGGACCCTGACCTTGATCCCCTGGGCCCTGCAGTGCTGACAGAGAAGGATGCACCTCTGACCCCTCCTTCTGCCCCAGCCAGGCCTGGGCGCCCCTCCCTGCATCCTCCCCAGCTGCCCCTGCCTTCCCTCTCTCGCCTGCCTCTCACAATGATCTAGTGCCCTCCTCCAAAGCAGCTTTTCTTTGAGATCTCGGCTCAGCTTGCAGACAGCCTAACAAAGAGCCTCAATAAGGCCACAGGCGGCAGACGGCTGATCAAGATGTGTGTCTTTGCTCCACATCCTGACTGTCACCTCTGCGCTGCTTTGTCCTTACAGACAGCAAAACAAAACAGCTGTGCATATGCACACACATGCACGCACACATGGCAGCACACACAGGCACGCACCTGCACACACGAGCTTGCACACAGACACAATCCCTGTTGAAGGCCATGGTCACGAGGAGTCAGAAACTGCATCTTTTACCTTCTCTTCTAGCTGAATATCTCAGCCCGAGACTGCGGTCGTCTGTTTAACTGGGTGGAGACCACTGGGTAGGAGGCACCTGTCTTTTATCACACAAGCTGGGGACGTGGCAGGTACTCCATGAATACTTAGGTGTAGAAGGGAGACCAGAGATCTCAATCCACCTCCTCATTCCATGGGGCAGGAAACTGAGTGAGGCCCAGGGCTGCCTAGTTAATTAACCAGCTAATAGCTACTTAGTTAGAACAGAGTCTAGACTCCAAGTCCCCCAGTGCCTGGTCTTGGGCCCTTTCACCTCGTCTATTCCTCATTCAATTGACAAGAAGGCCCAGGGGCATGGAGGACTTGGAGCGGGTAGGCAGGGTCCCTCTTCTGGAATGGCTCATGGTAGAGGAAAGAGATAAAGCACAGCACGGAAAGCAACCATATGACTTTCTCTGTGACAAGAACCACAAGAGTGGCCACTGACCAGAGAAGGAGCAAGGTAAGTCCTATGGCGTGGCCACGGGGACTGCATGACAGAGATGACCTGCTGATTGAGCTTTTGAGGAAGGGCAAGACCACCCACAGGTGAGGATCGCATTCTAGGCTCAGGGAAGGACATGCTTCCATGGAGACGGGAGCGGGAAGTGTGTTTAGGGAAAGTGTAGGACACATGGCATATGTGTGTGGAGTGAGAGGTAGGGACTTCCCAAGAGGTGAAGACATTCTTCCCTCCTCCTGGGACCGCAGTCCAAGCCTTCGCTGCCCAGGGACCAGCAGCGCAGACAGAAAAGAGGTCGCAGGAGCGTCCTGTCAGAGGCTCCAGAGTTGGGGAGCTCCACGCCCCACCCCACCCTGATTGCAAGTCCCCCGAGGAAAGAAATCCCTGGAGGAAGAGGGGCGGGCACACCCATGATGTGCTGCCAACATGCTGCACTGTGTGGCTGTCAGGCAAGTTTAAGAGGCGCAGAGGAAGGGTGCTCAGGGGTCAGTGCCCAAGCTGGGCGGTGGCCTCCAGGCTCCTCTCTGTCCTGGCTTTCTCTGACCAGCTGCTTTCCTCAGTTTCTCTGGCTTGCTTTGTGCGATTGGTTAGGAAGGAGGCGTCTGAGTTCTTGAGTCACCGTCTTTCCCTTGGCATGCCTGCCCCTCACAGATAAGAGCAGGGAGCCTGGGAAGCTAGCGGGGATCTGTCCGCCCCTGGCTCCTCCAGGGCTCGTCCCAGGCCACTGAGGGGCAGCCTGCTCCCCTCCACAGTCCTGGCCTGGGGTGGTCAGACCCTGAGGCTCAGTGACCTCTGCGTGACCATGTGACCACTGGCTTTGTGTGTCTCAGGCCCTTTCTGGAGGACCTGGCAAGTCAGCATCCCCGTGCACCCCGGAGTCCTCTCCTGCAATGAATCGTTCTCTGACTGAGAGGAGGGCTTGGTTTTTCCTGCTCCCACAGGCGGGGAGGGAGACACTGCCCCGTGTGTCTCTGAAACGGAGACAGACCCAGCTTCCCAGGGTGGCCTCGATGGGGACAGGAGTCAGCAGCTGGCTGGGGCTGGGGCCTGCCTCCCTTTGCCCAGATGGAGGAGGAGAGAGGGGAGGGGCGGGAGGGGGCGGCGCGGGGCCGCCAGTGGGGGCGCCGGCGGAGCAGGAGGGATGGAGGCGCGCGGCGAACCCGTGTCCCCTCCCTGGAGCGGGAAGCCATCCATCCACGGGCGCTTCTTTCCGCTGAAATGCGAGCATTGCCCTCGCGGCCCGAGTGCCTCTGGCGTGTGCGTGCTCCTGTGTGTGCTGCGCCGCTGTCACCGCAGATGTACCCCAGCTGTCATCCACTGCTCCGACTCCCGCTCCTCCTCCCTCTGCCCGCGCTTCCCCTCTCCTGTCTCCCGCGCCTTCCTGCCTCTCCCTCTCAGTTTGTTATTGACCCGGCAGCCCCGGCAGCCCCGGCCCTCGGCAGCCAGCACTGTGTGCTGCGTGCCAGGTCCTGCTCCCTGTGAGCGAGGGGACTCCAGCGGCATCAGCGCTGCTGCATGGCTTGGTGGCAGTGTCTCCCCGGGAGGTCGAGAGCTACCTGATTCAAGGAGCTCAAGAGAGGTGAGTGCTGAGTGCTGGTTGGATGGAAGGGAGGGCTGCTGGGCGCGGGGAGGCTGGGGCATGGAACTGGGGACATCTTTGCTGGGTCTTTTTGCCCTGCACAAATAGCCACGCTTGCCTCTGGCCTGGGGGCAATTGCTGGGGCTGGGGGAGCTACTCGGGACCAGCTGCCTGTGCATCTCAAAGGTACAGAACACTGGGAACTCTGACCCCACAGTGTTGGGGACATGAGCTGCGGATTCTGCCAGGGAGGGGGCAGACAAGGAGGGGAGAGGGGAGGAGGGCAGTGCTGGTGCCAGATGACAGCCCGGGTGGCATAGAAACCAGTCCCTGCAGCATGGGGGAGGCAGCCAGGAACCTGCGCTTTCTGCATGGCCGGCTCTGCACAGACAGCCTGAGGAACTTGGGTGCTGTGAGCAGGGGGTGGGACAGCAGCAGGTGCTGGTGACAGGGCTGGTCCAGAGAAAGGTTTGGGGTGGGGTGGCGGGATGGAGGACTGCACTGTTCAAGGCATAGGAATAGACCGGGTTGCCCTAGGGCTGGAGATACTGACCTCCAAGTGGCCATCCTTGGACAAAGGTACAGGGGGCCCTTCCCCAGCCGGACATGGGTCCACATAGCTGGGAGTAAGGCCTCCCTGGTGGGGGCAGGGCTGGGCGTGGAAGAGGGACAGGAGTCTTGCAGCTTCCTCACCCTCCTGAGAGCAGACAGGGGAGCCAGGCTGTGAGAACCGCTGGGGGGTCCCACAGCTGTGCACTGGGCCCTCTGTCTACAGATGGGCCAGATGCCCTAGTGGGGCTGGGCCCTCAACTTGGGGTAGGGTGGGTACACAGCCAGGCTATGCCCACCTGGCTTCCTGACACCATGGGTTGGAGCAGGAAACTCAGTACCCCAAGGTCCACTTTGACAGTGCTGGAGGGAGGGCCGTCTGCCCAGGAGTCTGAAGTTCACGTCCCCACACTTCCCACAGGGCTGGAGCTGGGCTCCATCTGGCTGCTGTCTCCTCCCCAAGCTGTCTGCATTTCTGGGCTGGGGTGGTGGTGTTGGTCCCTGGCTGTCAGGGCTTGTTGGGCTCTGCCTCCGTGTGATTTGGATTGATACCCCTGCCACTTAGATAATGACACCAGTGGGGGAGGGGTGGGGGAGTCCAGCTGGTGGGGAACCCCAACAACAGCTCCCACACTGCCAAGAAGAGCCCGGCTCTTCCCAGCCCCACCTCCCCCTGGTGGAAAGAGGGAGGCCAGGAAGCCAGCTGGGCCGGGGTGGGGAAGGAGGGGGCTTCTTAAGCAGCCGATCTGGTTTCTGTGGGGTTTGGCTGGAAGCTGTGTCTGGGGCCCAGGATAAGCAAACCCCATTCCCAGTTCCCAGGCACCGGAGCTGAGGGCTGCTTTGGTCTGAGAGGGCAGCATGGGAAGGGGGCAGGAAGGGGTGTGGGTGCGGTGGCTGGGAATGTTTGGGAGCTCTGGGGACGGGGAGAGGAGGAAGGAGTCGGAACAGAGGTGGTCCGTCCCCTCTCTGGGTCTCCCTCCTCCCGCGCCGGGTCAGGTCTCCCTTGCCCCGTGCCTGGGGCCCACACCCTGAGCCCAGCCCGGCCTTGCAGACACTGTACACACCTTAGCTCATTGCCATCAGCGAGCAGCTCCTGCGAGGCTTTTCTGTTTCTCTTCCCAGAGGGTCTATTTGGGATTGGGAATATTTGTTGAGAAAACAAGGGTGCAGGCAGCTGGGGGTGAGAACGAACCAGGAGGGTATATGTCTGTTCCAAGTACAAATATGGAGATGTCTGAAAACCTGCTTCCTTTCTTCCTGGGCAGTGTGTGTCATGGGGTGACGGGCAGGGAGGAGATCTAGAGTCCTTCCTAAAAGGGCCTGGTGGCCAGACAGTGGCAGCAGGTGGAGAGCCCAGCCTAGAGCAGACAGAGTCCCTGGCCCGCTCCCACCTGGCTGTCCAGACTCCCTCTCAGCACCCCTGGGGAAGGTGCCCAGTCCTCGCTCTGCCCTTCACTACCCCTGGGACCTATGCCTCTCTGCAGAATGAAGGGGGTGGTGGAGGGGACTGAGTTCTGTGAGTCTTCCCCAAGTCAGGGACCCTTGACCCAGGGGAGCCGCAGGGGAGGCGGTGCACGGCGAGGTGGGCACTGTGGCCCAGGGGCCCTTGACCCAGGGGAGCCGCAGGGGAGGCGGTGCAAGGCGAGGCGGGCACTGTGGCCCAGGGGCTGGGAGCTCTTGCATGATGGTCGTGAACTGGCCAAACGGCTTGGACACTTGGCTGAGAGGGATGGAAATGACAGAGGCCACAGAGGAAGGGTGTGGACACCAGGCCTCGGGGAGTGTGTGGAGGTTTCTAGCTGGAGCCTGTGCCAAGGCCCCAGGAGGATCAGCCTCCGTCTGCGGGAGAAACAGAAGGCGCAGGAGCACAGAGAGGTCAGGGCTCCTGCCACCCTAACCCTGACCCTGTGGTGACACGAGGCTGCCACAGCAGCTCCTAGGCGGGAGCAAGTGGAACCCTCTGCTCCTGCCGCTGCCTCCTCCAGCCCCGCTTCCCGGAGCTCCCAGCCCACCTCCCCCACCTCGGCACCCCCAACAAGATGCTGGCCTCCCAGATACGCCACCGCCGCATCCCACCACGCCTGGGGCCGGGGCTGGGAGGGGGAGACCTGGCTCACGTCCCGTCTGGTGAGCCACAGAGCTGGTCTCCTCCTCAGCAGAGTAGGGGTAAGAACGGCTGTCTTCTCAGCTCCAGTGAGACAGTGGGTGAGGGACGCCGTGTAAACTGTAGAGTGACACACAAATGAAAGGTGCATCCCCCTGCCCGCCCTGCCTTCCTAGGCCAGGGACCGCCACGTGCAAGCTGATAGCAGCTCCGTCACCAGACAGTGCGGCTCAGAGCTGCCTTCTTCTATTTGCCTAACTATAGGCAAGTTGCTTAATTTCCTGTGCCTTAGTTTCCCATCTGCAAAATGGTGTTTATAATACTAACTTTGGAGAGTTAGGAGGATTAAGATCACTGTGAGGTGTTTGTGACTGTGGCGACTGTCCTTCTCATCTAGAGGCTTCCTGATGGAGGTGCTGCATCAGGATCCTTGCCCCTGCTCGGTGACCTCCAGGCCCTCGGACCTGTGCCTCTCCTGCTGGTGGCTGGCCCCACAGACAGACCAGCATGGTCTGAGAGGCACCTAACCTCCTACTGTGCTTCTCAAAGCCGCGTACCGCACACACATGCCCCGGGGTCTTGTTAAAACGCAGTCAGTCCTGGTAGAACCTGAGATTCCGTATTTCTAAAAGGCTAGATGGACGCGGCTGGCCCACGGCCACATTTTGGTAGCAAGGGGCTAGAGTCACAGCCCCTGCTTCTGGTTCCTGGGGGCTCCCACTTGATTGCTTTAGCTCCTCAGCCCCGTTCTTCAGTCCAGACCAGCCCCTTCCCTCTGGTCTCTGCCTCTGGAACTGGGACAACACCCCAGTGAGGATTAGGAGCAGGACCAGCATCCAGACTGACAAGACTGTGGCACTTGGAGACAGGAGATTGTCGGGCGAGACCCCCTCCCCAACTCTTTTCTGTCCCCCACTCTCTACCCTGGGCAGGGGCTTCCCTCCCAGATCATGTTAACTTATTTCTGTGGCTGGCCTGTGCCTCCTGCAGCAGCTCTCTGCCAGCTTCCCAATGTAGGTCACCCCCTTTCCCACAGAGGCTCGAGTCTCATGGGGGCAGGAAGGGATCCTTTGTTGGAGGGATGTTGGCTGGCAGAGGGCTAAGGGGTTAGGAGGTGCTGGCTCCAGGTCCACATCTCCCTGAGGGCCACCTCCGTGGGCCACACGTTTCTGCTTTGCCCTGCTGGGCGTGCTGCTCTTCCAGTCTCAGGAAGGCTGTGACATCCATCAGGGAGCCCATGGGGCTGATGGGGGCAGGGCCATACCCAGAGAGTGCAGGCACATCCTCATGGACCTGGGAACCTCTCTCTTATCACATTTTATCAGGGTCAACAGTGTCCTGCCACCTCACGATACAAGGCCTGTGCGTCTTTGTGCAGGTGACATCCCATTCAAGGCTGGGGACAGTGCGTCAGGATGGCACTCAAGTCCACCTTCTCCACTGACTGTGTTTGCTGGTCAACCCTGGGCTCATTAGAGAGGTGATGCTGAGGGAAGGGACAGGGGGTGGGTGGAGAAGGGCAGCCTCCTCAGGAGAAGGCAGGCGCCCCAGGTGGAAACAGGACTGTGCGTGGTCGAGGGTTTCTCTGACGCCTGTCTCCCTGTAGGAAAACAGGACGAGTACAAGCAGAAGCCTGGCTTGGGTCTCCAGCCCCCACACAGGCCCTGGCATAGAACATTCCCTGGTTTAGGGACGACCTTAGGGCTCTCTCTAGACCTCTCTTCTAGGCTGGAGCTGCCCCTGCACATCTGTCTGCTGGGGGACTGTGAGGCGTCCCACTCTGCTGCCTGTGGGTTGGCATCTGAGAAGCGCTGGGTGCTGCCAGCAAGGCATGGTGTGTGCGTGTGCGCGCATGGGTGTGTGTTTGCAGCACTTGCAAGGGAGGCCTTGTGTGCGTACCCTGCTCTGTGCGCAACACACATCTCCCTGCAAGGGTCACTACTGGCAACTGTCGCCAGGGAGTAGATGAGAAGCCCGGCTCAGAGCCGCAATTCAGTCCCTGACTTTCCGTGTGACCTTGGGCAAAGCAGTCATCATCTCTGTGCTTGGGTGGCTGCTGACCTGCCTAATACGTCATAGGAGCTGTGAGCTCTTGAGATGCAGGCCCCTGACTGAGAGAGACTGTTCTGGAGGCCAGGGCTGGAGGCACACAGGGAGAGGGGACGCTACTGTCTCCGAGGGCAGGTCAGTGAGCACCAGCTTGGGGAGGGGCACACGGTGAGCATGCCCATGACCAGAGCACCATGTGCAGTCCACAGGCCTGGACAGGCGCCGCATGGTCAAGAATAAGAAACAATCCCATGTGTGAGGTTGGATGTGACACAGACCTGCTGGCCCCTGCCCAAGTCACCTAAATTCCTAAGGTAAAGTGCACTTAGTATATGTTAATTCTCTTCCTTTAATTAGGTTGATCCTCACAGAAATTCCCCATTAAGTACTATGATCATCACTTTTACACACAGGGAAACTGAGGCCCAGAGGGTTTAAGCAGTTTGCTTAAAGGGATTCCAACCTAGCGCCCTCCCACCCACAAAGCACAGCCTGCTGGGGCCTGGCCCGAGGCAGCAGGTGGGAATGACAGGGGAGCACTCTGAGGGCTCCTCCACTGCTCCGGTCCACACCTGCCCCGCCGGGCCCTCGCCACATGGGAAGGGAGGCCGTGCCCCAAGGAGGGGCCCCGGGGCGGCAGGACCCCAATGCCTGGGGAACCTGAACTCAAACTCAAGCTTCCGCAGCCCCATCCACCTCCTCAGCTGTCTGCTCCACCCTGCCATTGGCTCCTGAGCTCCCAGAATTAAACAGGCCTGTGGGTGGTGCAACCTGGAATTACCCAGGGACCAATCTGGCAATCAAGGAAGGTCAGACTCTGGGGGCCGGGAGCAGTGGGCCAAGAGAACTGTGCCCTGTGGGTGCCGGGAGGGAGCTGGGGTGTTGGCATAGCCTCCCCTCCCCCCCGCACCCATCGCCTGCCAGCTTCGGGGGGGACACCCCTCCCCATTTCCCTCTTTTCCACCCCTCCCATGGTGCTGGCAGAGCAGAGGCTCTGACCCCCATCTAACAGCTCTCGGCCACATCTGGAAGGCAGTGGGGCGCAGAGGAGGGCTGTGCTCCACTCACAAGACACTGGGTTGGGGCCGTACCTAGCAGGGGTCCCTCCGCCCCTCTGGAAGAGGAGCCTGCTCTCTGCTCCCGGCCCTGCTCCCAGCCCTCCGTCTGCTCTGCGATCTTGCCCTCTCCTCCGTGTCCTTGTCTCTCCTGCGTGAGCAGCTGCTGCAGCATGAACCCCTGAACTGATGAGTCTTATTATAGACCGGCTGGCGGAAGACAGAGCATCGCGAATCATCGCGAATCACCACGAAGGCGCCGGTGGAGCAGGACACAGGGGCCAGCCAGCGGCGCTCGCCCGACCTGTCAGCCACCGCTGCCAAGTGCCTGGCCTCTGCCTACTCCCTGGGCCATGGTAAGCCCCGGGGCCTGGTGTGAGGGCAGCCAGGTGACAGCTGTGCCCTGTGACTGCACCCTGCAACCCTAGGAGAGACAGCCCTCCATTTTCTCACCTGTGACATGGGGAAAGCCCAGACAGAGGAGACCATCACCCTGAAACCATTTTAGAGATCCATATACCAGAGGCCAGGAGAAGAGGGCAGGGGCTGGGTGGGCGTAGGGGAGGTTCCTCCAGCTCCACCTGAGCTTAGCCCTGGCCCCCGCCTGAGGGCTCCCGGGGAAGCCTGAGCCCCTTCCCGCATCACCCCAGAGTCATAACCGGAGGAGCAGGAGTGGGAATGCGGAGTGTAAAGAGACACCTGGGCCCGCTCCCCCACCCCCTGTCTCCACTCAGCTCACTCCCCCCACTCTCTCTCTCTCTCTCTCTCTCTCTCTCTCTGTCTCAGGACTGACAGGCGGCAGGCACCGAGGGGCTCTTCTCTCCCCAGAGCTGCAGGACCTGGAGAGCCATGGGGGTCACCATGCTGGCGCCGGGCCACAGCCCTGAGCAGAGGCACAGGCTCGCTCTGCAGTGGAGGCAGGTCTCCTGTGAGTACACCTGGGCTGCAGGATGAGGGCACGGGTGGGACAGGCAGGGTCTGGGCAGTGGAGGTGACATGGCATGGAGGGATGCATCTCAGGCTGCAGGAAGGTCTAAGAAGACCTTTCCAGAATGCCTAAGGCCTTATGCCCATGGCGATGGCACTTGTGGCCCCCAGAGTTGCCGCTGAGAGCCCTGTGGGTGGACCAGGAGCCAGAGGCCAGGAGAGTTAGTTCTGTCTCCCCAGGTAAGTCTGCTGTGTCCTTCTCCATGCTTTGGATTCCTGGATAGTAAAAATAAGGGAAGAGGTCTGCTGGAGCATGGCCAGGCTTCCTGAGCTTTAAGTAGCATCAATGGTGCCCCAGCTTGTCCAGCACGTGCTTTGCAGACCAGCTGAGTGGAGGCAGGAGGTTGGCCCTCCCTGCCCAGCAGCCCCAGCTTCTGCCCTGTGCTCTGACAGGGGCAGCCCCTGTCCTGTCTCAGCCACCAGCAGGGTGACCTGGAGACTTCAGTCTTCCCAGCTCTAAACAGAGGAACTAGTGGGCTTTTGGGATGCAGTGCTCAGGGACTAGGCCCCACACTTCTCATAAAGAGGAGGAAATGTTGGGCTGGCCCGGTGGCGCACTGGAGAGTGCGCCGCTTGGGAGTGTGGCGGCGCTCCCGCCGAGGGTTCGGATCCCATGTGGAGACCGGTTCCCGCTCATTGGCTGAGCGCGGTGCGGGCACGACACCGAGGGTTGCGATCCTGTTGCCGGTCCCCGGTACGGGCGCGACACCAAGGGTTGCGATCCCGTTACCGGTCAGTAAAAAAGACAAAAAGGAAAAAAATAAAATAAGAGGAGGAAATGTGAATGAAGGCCCCCCTGCAAGTCGTCAGCATGGAAGAGGCCCTGAGAATTATCTTTACGTGAGGCAGAGGGACAAGGTCAACAAGGGCTGGCTTGCCCAGGGCTGCACGGGCAGAGGTAAGAAATGCTCCTGAGGGACGTTCTTCTGCCCGACTTCTCCCTGCCAGGGTCGGCCTGTGATCCAGCTGCCCCCAGTATGAGCAGCCTGAATTATTCACCACGGGAGAGAGGCTGCTCCCTGGGCAGCTCGGATCCCCTTTCAACCTCATTCTGGAATCACTCAGCACATCGCAACTCAGGGTCATGTTTTCTTGTCACTAGAGCTTTGGTGCCCTGAACTTCCGGGGAGGGAGGCTGGGGTTGCTCTGCTCTTACTCTGCTCCTGGTTTCTTCTCTGGGAGGGTGACAGTGGCTTCTAGTATGCTGACCTTTCAAGAGGGAAGCTGGATGGGTTGGATTTTTTTCTGGAGGAAGTAAAATCTGAACAATGTTGATTTTCAAGTGGCATGGCGGGGGGTGGTTAGCACAGGGCAGGCCGATCTGGCAGCAGATGGGCTCAGAGGGGCAAGAGGGTGGGAGGTAGCCGCAGGTGGCCCCGGATGGCTGTGGAGGTTCTCTAGTTGGCTTCCATGACCTGTCTGTGCTCATCACCTTTCAAGAACAAAGAGGCTCAGGTGTCGGCCCAGCAGTGTGTCTCTCAGCTGTCACTGATCCCCCAGGCAAGGGAGGGAGAGTCTCATCCTGTCCCTTCAAGGCCTGGCCTTTGGGCACCAGACAACCAGACACCCGCCAGACAGAGACTCAAGGCTGTCCCATCCAGGCACCCAGGCCAGGTGGCTGCTGCTGCTTGGATGGGGCCAGCTGGGCTCTGACCCGGGTCTGAACTTCTCCAGCAATTCTTCAGCGGGGGCCTCTCCTCTGGGCGTGATGGACCTGACCTTGGCTGGGATGACCTGGGCGGCTGACCAATTTTGAGCTGCAGGCTCCTCTGATATTTAGGAGGGAGGGCTTTGAGGCCACCATGAGAAAGGGCTGCTCCACAGTGGTGGGCTGCTCTGGTGTGACTGTCCCCCACAGACGGCTCTGCTTGTTACTTAGAGGGGTCTTGGGCAAGAGACAGGACCACAAAAGGAATTCGGTCAATTGTTCCATCATGCAGAGAGGCACAGAAGCCCAGGCTGAGAGCACAGGTGACTTTAGGATGAGAATGAGTGTGGAATTGCCCTGGTCCCCAGGACTTGCCAGTGTCTGAGTGGACCTGTGCATCTCACCCTTGTCCACATGCTGTCTGGAGTGGGACCCCAGGGGCCTGGACTCCCAGTGCTCACCTAAGTGATTGGCCTCATCTTGGAGGTGGTGTGCACGTGAACAGCACAGCGCCTGGGAAGTTGCAGGGGACAGGGTTAGGATGCCCTTTGCGCTCTCCCCTCTCCATGCACAGCCTGTCTCAGTGCAGCTCCAGGTGGGGTGGGGTTCAAGGGACCATGTTCTTCTGAAAAGAGAGATTCTTTCTCCTGGCAGTGACACTGGGAGAGAAACGTGGGAGCAGGTTTCTCTGACATCCTTATATCCTTTATTTTGTCAACATCTATGGTTTCAGTGGGACCCAAGCTGCCAAGGAGATCAGGTGTGGGGACCCCATGAACTGGGGTGTCACTGTGGACCACACAGCTTGTGCTCAGGGCTCAGGCCTGAGTCTGCAGATCACACTACACTACAGTGATTTCTTTGCCAGGTGTGTGGCGAGGCACAGAGCCCTGCCAACTCCGTGTGATGTCCGTTAATATGGAAAGGGCTTTGGAGTTGTGAACTATCTTTTGTGTGGTTCAGAAATGTTTGTGCATTGATTGTGGCTTGAGCCAAAGGAGGGAGAGCCTCTTGGCCATCATGATATGCACTGGAAAGGAGGGTACAGAAGCAGGGGGTGGTAACACCCAGCCTGCTTCTTTCTTTCCACCTGTCTGCCAGGGATCACCTGCTGGATCGCCCTACATGCTGTGGAGGCCCTCCCCACCTGCCCTTTCTCCTGTAAGTGCGACAGCCGCAACCTGGAGGTGGACTGCAGTGGCCTAGGCCTCACCGTGGTGCCCCCAGACGTGCCTGCTGCCACCCGCACCCTCTTGCTCTTGAACAATAAGCTGAGTGCCCTGCCAAGCTGGGCCTTCGCCAATCTGTCCAGCCTGCAGCGGCTGGACCTGTCCAACAACTTCCTGGACCAGCTGCCCCGCTCCATTTTTGCGGACCTGACGAATCTGACGGAGCTGCAGCTGCGCAACAACAGTATCAGGACCCTGGACAGGGACCTGCTGCAGCACTCGCCACTGCTGCGCCACCTGGACCTGTCCATCAACGGCCTGGCCCAGCTGCCCCCGGGCCTTTTCGACGGACTCCCAGCTCTGCGCTCCCTCTCACTTCGCTCCAACCGCCTGCAGAACCTGGACCGGCTGACGTTTGAACCCCTGGCGAGCCTGCAGCTGCTGCAGGTTGGGGACAACCCCTGGGAGTGTGACTGTAACTTGCGTGAGTTCAAGCACTGGATGGAGTGGTTCTCCTACCGAGGTGAGCATGGCCAACCCGCCGGGCGTGAGGGGTGATTGAGGGTCACCCTGGGCGCTGACGCAGAGAGCAGGGGAGGGCAAAGAAAGAGGGCCCCACCTCTCTGCCAGCCAGGTCACAGGGGTCACCAGTTCCAGCCCAAAACAATACACCATCACCCCTCCTGCCAGCAAGAGAAAGGCCGGTGCCAGCCCTCCTCCATGCCATCCCCTTTCTGCAACGTCCCTCCTCGCTTCCAGCTGCCCTTGCTGTTCTCTGTCTCTTTCTCTCTCCACAACTTGATCTCACTTGCATGCTCAAAGAGGGACTTAAAGACACAGTGTGTGTCTTCTGGGCTCTGCATCTCTCCAGGATGCTTCCATGCTACAGTAGAAGGAGGAAGAAAAGCCACCTTTCTTCCGAATAATACAGCCATATCTTAAATATCCACCCTTATAGAGGGTGAACGTGATTGAAATTTACAGATAAAACCAAATTTTCCTTTTGATGACGATACCAATTTCCTCTCCCAAGAAGTTCTGTTATCAAAACTTTTTAAAAGAAGCCAAATGGTTAAAGTTTTATTTTCTTTCCCTTCTCCCTTTCTTTAACCTGGGAAATTTCTGTAATAACCTATGGAATGATCAAATGAAATGGAAAAGGTTAAAAGTGACACATCCAGGTTTGAATTTTGGCTCTGCCACCTGCTGGCTGTATGATCCTGAGAAAGCTGGTCACCTCTCTCTGTGGCAATTCCTCCTCTGTTAAGTGGGGAAAAAACCCAGTATCTGTCCCACAGGTCACTGTGAGGATTACATAAGGCAATGCCTATAAGGTGTCTTGAAAGGTGCTGGCATAAAGGAAGTCCTCGATAAAACTCTCATTTATTTGTTCATTTGCTAGTAGCAGTCATAATATTAAGTGGACTTGATAAGACAGAATTTGATCCAGCACAAAGTAGATGCTCAATGAGTGTCTGCTGAATAAATAAATCAATATTAAAACTCTGAAAGTAACGCTCATGCTTTTTGTCAGTCTGACTACTTTCATTTCATATCTAGCAACAATCTAAATTACTATCATGATAGTCTCAAGTATTAGTTAAAAACGTTTTACAAACTATAAAATGCCATGAGATGTTAATCACTGTGATAATTTCTCCCACTTTTGTGAGTGGGGAATAATGATTTATACTTGTATAGTTTTCAGTTTACAAATTTCTTTTCATGTACGTTATCTGTTTTAATCCCTACAGCAGCTAATTGAGATAGACAATCTTATTTTATAGCTGAGAAAACTAAGACTCATAAGAAATTAAATAAGTTAGGGCCGGCCCGGTGGCACACTGCTATAGTGCGCCGCTTGGGAAGCGCGGCGGCGCTCCCGCTGAGGGTTCGGATCCCACATTCAGACCGGGCGCTCACTGGCTGAGCGAGGTGCGGGAGCAACACCGAGGGTTGCGATCCCGTTGCCAGTCCTGGTCCG
>NW_007726895.1:438591-488458 GCF_000696425.1 Galeopterus variegatus
CCTGAGGGTTGCGATCCGTTGCCGGACACGGAAAAAGAAAAAAAAAAAAAAAAAAAAGAAAGAAAAAAAAAAGAAATTAAATAAGTTAAATAATGTTCACAAGATGACTCAGCCAGGACTCGGGCATGGTCTTCCAAGCAGGAAAGTGAGGTCGCTGCCCCCTGGCCCCCAGCTCTCCACCTGCACAGAGGCAACCCACGCCCGATGTGAGGCCTGCCGGGGACACCCAGCTGTCGCGGCTCAGGGGAACTGAGGCCAGTGTCTCCACACTCACACCAACGTGGTATCCAAAGGAAACATCCTGACCCTTCACACAGACATCAGGAACCTAATTCCCAGCATTGAAGCCATGCAATGGGATGGGCATTTTCCAGATGGTTCGTAGTGGAGCTGCTTTCCACCTCGCACTGCGTCGGAAAGACAATCCCAGGATGTTTTCATCAGCTCCCAGGGAGAGATTGAGGTCTATTGCATGAGGAGATTTGTGGCAGTGGGGCTGGGAAAGGGAACTGGTGGTGACGGAGCGGCTGGAGCCCAAGTCCCTTCAGTAGGGTGTCTAGTGCCTGAATCTAGGTTTCCCTAGAAGCTGAAAGAGGGCCAAAATCCAACGTCGCTTCATAGGGGACATCTAGGCAGGTTACTGATGTCAGCAACCCTGCTTCTTGCCCCATCGATTTCTGCATCTGCGCCTCCCTGTGGCTGTGCCTGGGCCTCGTCATGAAGACGTCACGGCCAGCCTGTGCGCCCACCACCGCCCACACCTCCTCTCAGCACTAGCTGCCTCTCCTCAGCCTTGTGTGTCTCTGGGACTCCCTGTTAAAGGCCACTGTGTCTGGGCACAGATGGGGCCATCGGGCTGCTCCTGGAGAGGAGAAGGGAAGCATCCCTGCCCAACTTTTTCCTCCCGACTCCAAGAAGGTGTTCTTATGCAACCAGAAGGTCCTGCATGGAGGAACAGTGGCTGAAGCGGTGGCTTTTGGCTTTTGTCCTTTTCGAGGGAGGGAAGAACACTGGAGGATAAGGTGCTGTGCTGAGAGCAGGGTCCGGGAGCACTGGGCGGGCAGGGAGCAGGCGGGCTGGGGGCAGGGCTGTGGTCCGGCAGGGATGCTGGGCTCTGTCTGTGCCGACAGCTCCTTCCTGAGCACCTTCGCACCTCAGCACTGCCCTGGCCTGTGGGTCAGCTTGACCCTGCAGAGGGCAGGCTTGATCGAAATGGTGGGCTTCTCTATAAAACGGGAATGATAGTGGCCATTCTATGTGGCTTCTGCAGGGATGAAATGGCGTGATGCGTTTAGTTGCCCCACTGTGGCACTGGGCTCAGTCCGTGCTGGCCCCCTCCTCCCCTTCTTCTCCACAGATGGTGGTACCAGGATCGACTGCTTTGCTATTCGAAACTATGCCTTTTGGGCCTTCCATTCGGGGGCTGGGGATGGGGAGAGGGAGTCCAGGTGCTGGATGTCTGATCAGCCCCCCTTTTTTTCTGCCCTGGATGCAGGGGGGCGCCTGGACCAGCTTGCCTGCACCCTACCCAAGGAGCTGCGGGGGAAGGACATGCGCATGGTCCCCATGGAGATGTTCAACTACTGCTCCCAGCTGGAGGACCAGAACAGCTCAGCGGGCCTGGATGTTCCTGGGCCAGCCTGCACCAAGGCCAGCCCAGAGCCTGCTAAGCCAAAGCCCAGGGCTGAGCCTGAGACAGAGCCCAGCACAGCCTGCCCCCAGAAGCAGAGGTACCGGCCCGTGAGCGTGAGGCGGGCCATCGGCACTGTGATCATCGCAGGCGTCGTCTGCGGCGTCGTCTGCATCATGATGGTGGTGGCCGCTGCCTATGGCTGCATTTATGCCTCGCTCATGGCCAAGTACCACCGGGAGCTCAAGAAGCGCCAGCCACTGATGGGGGACCCCGAGGGCGAGCATGAAGACCAGAAGCAGATCTCTTCTGTGGCCTGAGAGCCCACCCCACCTGGCCAGGTAGGAAGGCAGGGAGAACACACCGGGCTGCTCCAGCAGGGCCAGTCCTTCCTTCTGTCATGGTCCCTGCTTGGCTGGCAGTGGCCACCGCCTCCCCCCAGTTCCACTCTGCTCCCAGCCCCCAGCAGACAAGCCCGGCTGGGGCCCTCTCCATGAACTTCAGGTCCTCCTGGAAGCCGCCGTGGCGCTGAAGCCTCCTGCTGATGCTCCTCTCTGGGCCACCAGACCTTTGGAACCTCCGGGGGATCTCCCTAAGCTTCTGGCCACAGGGATGGACTGTGTGTGCAAGAGGGGGCTTCTGGACTGAGACTTCCTCTGTTCCCCTTCCTGCCCTGGGGGTAGTCACAGCTTGGAGACTCTCCCTACCTCTTGCCCTTCCCCACCTCGTCAGCATTTAAGGGGTGGGGAGGGAGTGATAAGGGGCCAGGGGTAGATTTCTGTAACTCTCTCCTAAGCCAGACAGATGTTTTTAACCCCCCTGCAGTGTGAAAGCGGGTCCAGCTCTCACCTGCTGGTACTAACAAGCAGACACACCAACCCTGTCACCTGGCCCTGGCACTTAGAAACACAGTGCTGTGATATAACGTTCTCCGTTGGCTGACGCCGCTACGCCCCTGTATCTGCTGTGGACCACACTGACCACACCGCTCCTGGAGCCACTAACTCACTCCCACACACTCATGGCATCACCAGCACAGCCACACAGCGTGACACAACTCACACACACACACAGCCATGTGGAGACAGCGCCGTGAGGGTGGGGGCGGCAGAGACACACTCCTCCCCTTGACCCGGGACCCGGGACCTCCTGCCTGCTCACTGCAGCCTTCTTGAGTCACAAGGAGGAATACAAACCAATAACACAAGGACCTCAGAGATCTTCTCAAGTGGGCCAAAGTAGCTGCAGGAGGACTGCTGTCACCATGGCAACCCATCGCACCTCTCCTGCTGGGCTTCCTGGGGACACCGCCAGGAGGCCTGGGAGCTGCGGCACGTGGATAGCACCCCCTGAGAGCCAGCCACACGCCAGAGGGTGCCTGCTCAGTCCTGCCCGGTGCATCACCACTGCCAGGCCCCCTGGGGACACCTGCTAGTCCCTTCCTGTACCTGCAGCCTGAGCACCGTTCCTCTGTACCTCTCACCCCTCCCTCCCCAGCACCTTCCAGCCCATGACCTCGGGACTGAGTTGTTCTCTGCAGTTGGTGGCACCCCCTGGGGAAAGGAGGTGGCAGGCAGAGAACTCAGTGGCCCTCACTGGGGCTCGCTGCCCACTGGCACACCCAAACAGACTGCAGGGCCAGGAGGAGGCAGCCACATTCTGCTGAGGCTTTCACGACGGGGTTCCTTTCCCAGGGTTTATCTGCTCAGGCTGCCTCCCCGGAGCTCCTAATTGCCCCTGGATTACAGTCCAAACCAGGGAGTGGGCCAGGGGTCCTGTCTGGAACAGAGAAAGCTGCCTCCAGCCCGTGCAGATTTTCAGGGTCACTAATCTCCCTTTCGAGGTCTGCCCTTCCCCTAGTCTGGGTGGGTACCTAGGTCTCCCTCTGCTGGACACTGCCTTCCTCATGCCTAACGAGGGTTGCGACGGGGGTTACGGTGGTGGCACAGGAAGAGATGAAGGATCTGCAGAGGGTGTGAAGGGGCAGGCCCAGCTCACCTTGTCCCCTTCGACCCAGCCTACTCCTAAAGGAGCGTGGTGGGTGGGGCAGGCCGGGAAGGAATGCCTTTGAGAAGGTCACCCTCCAGCAGGTGGACAGGGACACCCTGGGCCCTGGCTGCCTTCCCTAGGCTGGGGGCAATGTCTTCCTCCTTCTTTTGGCTTGTGGGCTGACACCGGATCTGGAGATTTTCTAAAGGGAAGGGGGGAGGGGAGGGCTCGTCAGTGGTGGTATCTTTAGCCCAAGACGGAAGATTTTTAAAGGCAAAATTATATTTCTGGTTTGTTGTTTCAGAAGACCAATAAAGACTGTATTTTCCTACGTACTTCCTGGCTTCACTGGGTGGGAAGTGGACGTGGGTGCTGGGAGAATTGCTTCCTGCCCCCCCAGCTCCCCAGGCAGCTGACAAAGTGCTGACGGATGTCTCCCTGGTGCACAGAGCTCCCCTCGGCAGATGGCTGCCTCGCCCCTGGGGCCACGCTGCATGCCCTGGGACAGGAGAGGACACGGAGTCCTGGGTAGAGTGGGTCTCTGTGGTGGGGGAGCAAGCTCGGGTCATGGCGAGCTGGCCTTCTAAGCCAGCCCGCATTCTGGCTGGCGAGCCCCAGGGGCGTTTTGCTGGGCAGCACCCAGGCTTGTGGGGGGAAAGTGAGCGTGGGGTGCTCACCAGCCTGGCGTGATGTGAATCGGGCCTGGCAGCCAAAGGCAGATGGGCCATGCGGTGAGAGGGCACGGTTTGCCCAGGGTACCTGCTGTGCTCAGAGGGAGGCAGCGTGAGGGCTTTTCTGCCTGGGCCTCGTGAGTCTTGTGAGGCTCTGCTGACAGTGATGGGGCTCATTTAAGCCGTTAGCATCGCACTCTGTCAAGACCAACTTCAGGCAAAGAACATCTGGGCTCATGAGTATGGTCCCTCCATGGGGCTCAGCAGTGGGGAATCAGAATTATGGACTGGGGGAGGGAGGGTGGGTGCTGAGGAGAGGGGACAGCAGGAGAGGAAGGCCTCTGGGATTACTAGGCACTCCAAACCCGAGTGACAAGCCAGGCTCGCTGCGTGCCCAGTGGCCCACCTCCAGGGCTGGACTGGCCTCTGGCCAACAGGGTCTGAACTCTATGGTTCATTAGTCTTCAGAGACTAAGATGGATTTTCTCCTTCTCAGGAGCCATCCTTTGGATGCCAACCCAACAAGCCAAGAACCAGCCCCACCCAGCAAGAAGTGAACCATTAGGGTGTTTGTTCGTAGAGCCCAGCTCGACTCCGTGCACAATGGGGCTGTTCACCCTGCCCAGGCAGTGATGAGTGTGGGGACGCAGCCTTCCTCCAGCCCCAGTAGCCATAGCAGGCTGAAAACAAGCTTTCCCCAGCCCCACTGCAGAAACAAAGGACAGGGTCTCTGCAATGCCTTATTCAAATGTCACGGTTCCCAGAGAGAACCCCACAAAGGTCTGAAGGTGAGGGCCTACTTAGGCAGCTCCAGACAGCAGGCCCAGCACCCAAAGACCCCTGTGCAAGGGCCACCCGACAGAGAAACACGCTGCACATTATGGCACCATGGTCACTACGCATGTCCACATTCCTCACCTCGGGCCTGGAGGATGTGCAGAATTGAAAGTGAGTCCTGATCAAGAAGCTAGATTTTTAGAAATTCTGCATGAGTTGTTGATAAGTCAGCTGCTTAGAGACTAAAATGATCCCCCCTCGTCCACCTGCCCTTCTGTGTGAACCCGCGGCGACACACACAGCAGCTGCGCACGCCACGCAGCCGCCTGTAGCTGGTCTGAGTGTCCTTCCCCTACTTTCCCTGGCTCTGTGCTCAGATGTCACATGTGCAACCCCCATCGCAGACACCATGCTCATGTCCTGTGCTCATGTGCACATAGGGTCACCAGCTTCCAGAGACAGCAAACAAGCTACCACCCTCCTTGAGTGGCAGGCCCCAGCGAGCCACAGGATCAGGACTGAACCATAAGCCAGGGAGAGGAAATTACAAACGGGGACAAAAAGGAAAATATGCATTGAAGCATCGGGTCTCCAGTGCCTCATCTTTTCCTGTCACATCCATGCACCCCAGAGCGCAAGAGCGTCTGCCGCAGCAGTGAGTTGAACCAGAGGCACTGGGACACGGTTTCCATGGCAACCCTCTCGGCTCTAATTCAGCTCTGAGTTAAAATGATATGAAATAATTGGAGAACGCAGGAAAGCACAGCCAGCAGCCTGGCCCTGTGTTCCTTCTCCCTCCTAGACCCGCCGGTGCACAGGAGCCGAGAAGGCTCACAGCATGTGGGAGCAGGATGGGAACGGGCTGGGCTGGGACCACAGACGTTCTCTAGGGAGACAAGTTTGGGGTCAAAGTTTGGCCTGGGAATGGGTCTGGGATTAGTGTGGCCGGGGCTGTGGCAGCTGGGATGGCAGGAGTTCCTTCCAAGTGCTGTATGCAGCTGCATCCCGCAGACTCCTGGAGATGCATCTCCTACCTAGGGTGTGCGGCAATGTCACACTGAGGCATTGTCACCACTTCTTACTCCAGAGTGGAGAGCAGCCCAGGACCGTGACCCAGGGCAGCCCTGGGCCCTCTCTGCGGCGGAAAGACAGAGCCTGCTCATTCCATTCCCACTGCCTGAATCCAGCCCAGGGCAGAGGTGCACTGCCCCTGCCGCCCACCCCAGCCTGGCTGCAGGAGCCAGGCTCACGGCCACACAATGCTGATGGGTGAGTGCCCATCGGATCGTGCAGCTTCTCGTAACATGGCTGGGCCCGGGACACGGAAGCTGAAACCAGGTTAAGGATGGCTTCATTGCAGAAGCCTGACAACTCTCAGACAAGGAGACAGTGCCACCAGGACTTTCATAGGCACCAAGAAACTACAGAACCAGGGATGCTCATGAGGGCACCGGGTGCTCTTGTCATGTGAGTTGTGGCACTCTGTGGCACAGGGCAGAGAACCTGGGCTCTAGAGAGAAGTGCCCAAGCTCAAATGCTAGCTTCACTCATTATTAGCTGTGGGTCTTTGGGCAAATAACTTTCCTGTCTCGGTTTCCTCATCTGTAAAATGGAGCCAGACACATCGCTTTCACTGGGTCACCCTGAGGAACAAATGAGAAGGGCCCGGGGGCAGTCCCCACGGTGCTGGCATGTACTGCACATGCATATTGAGCTCTTACTTTGGGGATCTGAGTCACAAGCCCAGCTCCCCTCGAGGCTGACACTAGAGCCCAAGGCAACAGGAGAGGGAAGCGACAGCTGGGCGGGAGGGAGGTCTGGCCAGTGCCCATCCTGTGTGACCTTGGGCGGATCTCGGCCTCTCTGGGCCTCGTTTCACTCCCTGCATGCATTCTCTTGATCTGCGGTTTCACAGTTTTATAAACACAGCGGGTTAGGAAGATTCCACCTCCCTCATCCCCACAGTTTACCTGGGAAAACTACAGCTGGAGGACTGTGGCCTGGGCAGACCACCAGGGTCCTCCTGCTGTCACCGGGTGCCTTACTCTGACATTGACTCACAACCTCCTGGCCTCAGTGGCACCAAGGCAGCTCCTACCTGCAGCAATGGCTGTCTTCTTGTCCACGGTCACGGCTACAGCTGTGCTCGCCGTCACTCCCACTGGCTCGCCCGCACCTTCTAGGGAAACAAAGATCACCAAGTCACTTTCTCAGCACCCCAGAAGAGAAGTGGTTGGGGTGAGCTGAGCCTGCCACTAACTTGGAGTAGAAGACAGATATGAATACCAGGCTAAGACACTGCTTGACTAACCCAGGCAGGGGTTGCGTTTGCAGGAGTCATTGCTGTGACGGGTGGTTACCATCAACCATGGGTCATGGCAGAGTGCCTCCTAAGTGCCAGATCCGTCCCTCCTTTCTGTGCAGATCTGAACTTGCCAGGTGAACACGTGGTCTCCAGCCACCTGAACAATGTGGTGGTACCATCGGCATCATGCTGCCACTGTGACTTGTGCTCTGTCTCAAGGCCTTGAGCTCTAGGTGGCATCAGTTCAGGGACCCTGCAGTGTCCTGTCCTCTCAGCATGTGTCTTACCCAGAGACCTATGCTGCACCAGGACGGGGTGTGGGTGACTCTGGGTCGCCCTCTGCAAGTCAGCACAAGTCAGAGGTGCAGTGACCGTCCTGCTCAGGAAGCTGGATGCCACAGGGAGCTGTACACCCGAGGCGCTCCATAAATCCTGGTGGTTGGCGGTGGCCGCCCCATCCTGCCCCACCCCACCCCACACCTTTGGCTCGCTTCACAGACGTTGCTGCACTCGGTCCGGGATACTGCCAGGCCCTGGAGGCAAGAGGGCTTGCCTTGCTTGGCTGTTCCCAGTTATTTTAGGAGAACCAGGCCACTACAGGTGCGGAACTTGGAGGGCAGTTTCAGCTGTCCCTTAGAACGGAGCTCTCTGGCTCTGGAGGGTGGAGGACTATGGCCCAGGCAGACCACATCAGGGTCCTCCTGCAATCACGGGAACCTTACTCCAACGCTGACTACAGCCTCCTGCCCTTTCGCTTTCTTTACAGATGTTACTGTGTGGCCGCGGCTGTCTTTCTTCCCATCAGCCTGTGGCCCTGGACCAGCTTGTCAAAGCAGTCTTGTCTCCAGGTCATATTCCAACAAAGGGGCAAAACTTTTTCATGTGCTATCATATTTTGTTAGAATGTCTTGCTATCAAATCTGCATGAAACAAACCAGTCCTGGGAATCCTGTAGAGACTGCTACCACAACAGTGTCAGTACTAATGGGACTTAGCATCTGCCATAGCGCTAAGATCTCCCATCACACCTTGCAGAAATCAAATATCTCACAGAAGTCTAAAACTACTCTCTGATTCCAGGAACTTACAATATGTAAGGTTATCCTTGGTTCTAGAAATTTGTTATGATGAAGTCCAAGGGACCACAATAGGCACAGAAATTGACTGCCCCGTCCTGTTTCTGGAAACATCTAGAAGACAGTGTTGTGTCTGACCCTGCAGGACTTCCTGGGCGCTGCAGGCTGCTTCCAGCCACAGGGTCTGCTGAGCGTGTGCTCCAGCCAGTATAGGCTTGTAGAAAACACCAAGTGAGGGTGTAGAGACCCTAATGACGTGGTCTCCAGGACACCAGGACTTTGGTGCCTGGGTCACAGTGGCTTCCTGGACCACACTGGGGGTGGATGAGCAGGGTCGCAAGTGCAGGTGGGACTTGCCCAGGGCTGGCCCTGGATGAGACAGCTGTATAAGGAGGAGAGACAGACCCGAGCACCTGGGCACTGGCAAGACTGCCACATGCTGGCAGGTTTCTCAGGCACTGGCTGCAAAAGACAGCTCCACGTGGGCAGAACTCAGCCCACCAGGCCCCAGGCACGGTGGCAGCATCAGCTGGGGAGACAGGGAGCCTCCACTCAGGCTGCAGCCAGCTCCTCCCCTCCTCCTCCGCCTCCTCTGGGTTCTTCCCCCATTAAAATGAGACTGCTGTTTTCTTTTAGGGGTGGATGGGAGTGTGCAGAGGTGTGGAGCTGAGCAAGCAGCCGTGGGTGTGCAGGGACAGCTCTGCCCCTCCCTCCTCAGCAGCCCCCTTTTGGGTCACCAGCTTCCCTCTGTTCCCTTGTGGCTCAGTCCCCCAGCCACGGCCCTTGCACCTCACTACCACGTAAAGCTCCCCCAGCAGCCAGCAGGAGAGTCCCAGTGACAGGGCAGGCAGAGGGCACCATCACCAGGGGCTGGGGGCAGGGGCCACGGCCTCACCCCAGACACCCTAAAGAACCTCCCCAGGCACCGGAGGGCGCTCCGCCCTGCTACAGACCCGCAGCCAGGGAGGAAGAGCTGCCTCCTTCTGCCTCAGAGTGGGCAGTGAGGGATGGGGACCTCCACCTTGGCTTTGAGAACCTGCCTCACGGGCTTGCATTGGGAATAAAAATACCCCCCTTTTTCCCCCCTCCTGCCTTACATTCAGTGAAAGAGCCTGAACTTTGGTGAGCAGACCTTGGTTCTAGCCTGGCTCTGTGGCTCCCTTGCTATGTGATCCTGGGCAAGTCACAGAACCTCTCTGAGCCTCAGACTCTCCCCGTGGAGGATGAGAGAAAATAACTACGCTTATCTCATGGGCTGGTGCAGATCGAACGAGTTATGTGCAGAGAAACATTTCGTAAAGCATTTAGTGATGGGCGCCTGGGTGAAGGGAGCTGCCGTGGGCTGGAGAGGCAGGCACAGCACAGGCAGGGAAGGCTGCAGGGGGCTCAGGGGTGCCGCTCCTCCTGCTGTCAGCCTCCCCAGCACCAGCCCTGGCAGTTTCTCCACCATGCGGCTGGAGGATGGTTTTGGCAGAAGTGGTGGTTGGAAGGCTATTGGGGGAAGGGCATCTTGAGCTCGCTCCGACGTCCCCACTGCTTTCCCCCCACCGCCTACCTGCGCCTGGATGCTTCCTGGGGGCCCCGCTCACTGTGCTGGGATCTGATCCCCCAGTGGTAACCTGCTGTGGAGCTGCTCGGCCACAAACTCTTGGGCCCTGGACAAGCCACTCAACCTCCTGGGCCACAGTCTCTCCAAGTGTAAATCAAGAGGGAAAGGCTATGCAGACTCCAAGGGTCCTCTGGGTTTTAAACATTTTGCAGCTTTCTTGGTTGTCTGTTAAAGTCATTTAATTTTCCTTTTTTTGAGGGGACATTTTCCAGAGTGGGAGCTGGGGGTTGGGAGTCAGGTGTCTGCCAGCTCTGAGAACCTTCCTGGTCCTTGGCCTGGTAGGGATTTGCTGGCTTGGGCTGTGAGGGCCCGACCCCGGCGCCCTCTTCACACCTGGGAGCCCCCAGTCCTTTCCCGCCATAGGAGCAGGCTGGGGCCCCGTGCTGCCGCTCCTGCGTGATCCTGAGCACTGGAGGCAAGGCTGCTTACTTTTGTTTGGGAAGAGCCGTGGCGGCCCTGCCCACCTGGTCAGTGCAGCGACTCCCAGTGAAATTCTGCTACTTTCATCTGGGTTGTTTACAGAACTTTCAAAGACAGAGTTTTAGAAATAGAAGAATCTTAGAGATCTACTCTTCTGATCTCTTCATATTTGGAATTTGGGCTAGAAATTCCCCTGGCTGGGGAATAGCACGGCAGCCCTGCATCCAGTGCAGGGCCCGCGGTCACGAAGCTGCATCAGGAGGGAGGGGAGGGAAGCAGCCCTGGGGGTCTGGACGCTGCGTTCATAATCTCCCACCAGGAGCGCAGCTTGGAGGGGCAGCCTGGTCCTGGGCCATCCCCAGGAGCAGGGGGCTGTGGTTTACCTGGTCCCTCTGCCCAGCGGAGGTTGAAGACAAAGCTGCCTGCGGGCTGCTCCGAGGCCTGGCGGTACCACACAGGGAAGTGGTCCAAGGTGAACGTGCTGCTGCTGTCCTCAGGCGTCAGGAACTTCCTGCGAGGAGGAAGAGTTGGCACCTCCCCTGAACCCGGGAACATGTTCGTCCTTTTCCCTTTTCCACACAAGATCACCTTGGCTGGGCCAAGACAGTGATTCCGCTCTACTCTGGCAGCATTGCAGATGGGCTCGTGGCAGACCTTAGCCCTGGGTCAGCACTGCCCCGGACCAGGAGCCCCAGCAACTCCTGCCCTTTCCAGAGTCAACGTGAAGTTGCCTCTGATGGTGCAGTAGGAGCTCGGGGGGCACAGGGTCTGCGTGATGGGCTATGCTTTCCATCTTTACGAAAACCCTTCATTTGGACGTCACCCCATTTCCTTTGTCTGGCTGGCTGCACGTCTGAGGAGACAGTGTGGTCACGCTGTCTACCACTGCACCAGCGGAGGGCGTGGGTCCCCAGCACGCTCCTCCGGAAGCACCCGTCTGGGTCCCTCTTTTTGAGCCGCTCTGCCTTGCTGAGCGTCGGCGGTGCTGGGCCAGGAGTGGCCGCGGTTGGTGCTGTGCCACCTGCCACCTCGGCAAGGTCTCTGCGTGTGGAGACCTCCTTGTTCCATCCTTGGAAGCCTTTAAAGAGGGTGTGGACAAAGCCGGAGCGTGGGAAGGGGCCCCGCAGCGTGCTCGCCTCTCCACGTAGCGAGGGACAGGGAAGAGCAACTTCGTGTGCTTTCCTAGAAAGCCTTGGCTTTGCTTAGCAAGTGTGGATTTGTCACAGAGTCCTGGAAGAAGCCCAGAGACGGCACTCCGCGGCTGAGCGTGCTCGGGTTAGCGAGAGAAGCAGCTGCCGGTGGGAGGCGAGGAGAGCGGGGTCGGCTCTCCCCAGAGCCCCCTCTGTTCTCCAGGTGCCCGGTAGCCCTCACCTGCTTGAGTCTCCCAGGTTGCGGAGCAACAGGTGGCGCTGTCCCCACCCCCTCCTTGGGCCCAGCCTCCCTGTGAGGGCGGGAGCCTGCGGGGCGACAGGCAGGGCTCTCCCAGCATCCCGCCTGTGCTTAGAGCAGGGTTTCTCAGCCTCAGCACTAGTGACATTTTGGACCAGATAACTGTGGTAGGGGCTGCCTGTGCCAATCTTTAGGATGTTTAGTGGCATTCCTGGCCTCTACCCACTAGATGCCAGTAGCAGCCTCCCCACTTCCCCCAGCCGTGACAACCAAAAATATCCACGGACATTGCCAAAGGCCCCAGGAGCGGGGCAAAGTCACCCCCAGGTAAGAATTGTTGGCTTAGGGTCTAAAGCCTTCCATGTGCCACAGGGAGCTACCAGGTGAGAAGAATAATCCTGAATCTCCCACGTGATTAGGGAGCGGCTTGTCCGTAAGGCCACGCCGGGTACAGGGCTCCAGCAGCAGCCCCTCTGCCTTAGGGGCAGAGAAAGCGTCCACAAAGTGGGGACACTGCCAGCAGATTAAGCTTGTCACGTAGAGACCGGTCCCAGAGAGGAAAACAATGTTGGGTTTCTTAGAGATTCCTCCAAGTGGGATCTCTGGTCGACCCTCTCACTTTGAGATCTTGGCTGCTCTCTTCCCTGGCTGGACCACGCTCCATCCTCTCCTGGATGTGTCCACGCCTGGGTGGAAGGGTTACTTTTCTCTCTCGATCTGTAAATCCCAGCCCTTCTGTCCACGCTGGACTCCCGGAGGCCTAGCACGCTGGAGACCAATCTCTGTCCTCACAGGCCACAGGGACATGTCTGAGAATTCAGTCCTTTTCCACCCTGCAGGGACCATGCTCCCCAGAGCAGCCAGTAGGACTCACCTGTCAGAGACCTTCTCGGAGCCCACGAGCAAGCTGCTTCTGAGGAGGCCGGCCCGGGTGCCCAGGAAAGCCATGTCCACGTGCTCTGACTCACTGTGAGGCAGACGAAGCAGGAGGATGCAGCAGCAGGTCCCCAGGGGCAGGAGAGAGCTCAGAGAAGACCTGCAGGGGTTTCTGGGCCTCTCTGAACTTGCGCCTGACCTGAATCAGGGGGAACTTTCCAGGAAGGCTGCATTCTGGCTTCCAGGCAGCACCTCTCTTTGTGAAGTGGACCCCTGGGCCTCTGCCTCTCTGCATTGTCAGATCTAGCTCCTAATTCGTCCACCTGGCTTGCGGTTGGGGTGCGGGGGAGGTTGGATTTGGAAGATAGAAGGAATTCAGGAAGGGAGATTTTGTCCCAGAACAGTAACTTCTCGTGACTAGCACGTGCATAACGCTTCATGGTTTCAAAGTCCTTTCCCATATTTTTCCTGTTACTGAAATGTGAAGGGAAGAGGAGCAGGCACCATCCACACCCCTAAGAGAAGTCCTGTGGACTTTGTGACCTTGCCAACAAGACTGAAAAAAGGAAACTTCATCAGCTAGCCTGAGTGTGACTAGTTTTCCTGGCAGTCTCAAAGCCATAACGCTATGATGATGGCACCAGAGTGTGAAAGCGGATGGCACCAGGGGGAGGTCACCACTTCTAACTTGGCTAATTTACTGGAGGTTGTTACCCAGTCTGATCTGTGGGCTTTAGTGAGTTCACAAGGCCGCCCATACCCAAAGCACTGCCCCAGGCAGCGTCTTCTCATCAAGGCTCAGGGGTCAGCCTGTCGGGTCTTCCCTAAGAGGTTATGAGGGGAGGCTGCTCCATGCAATGAGGAGGAACAGCATCCAGAACTGGATCTAAAGTCTGGAAAATCGAGGAAAAGATCAGAGATTCGGGCAGGGGTCTCACCCAACTCAAGTGCTGGAGAGACAGGGCTGTTACAGGGCGAGCGCTGGGATCATGTGGGACTTAAAGATTACAGCCCTGGAGCCCCGCAGGAGACCCGGAGTCAGACTCTGGGTGGGGCCTGTGTGTCTCTGAGGAGCTTCCTGATCTAATTCTCTACCAAAAGGTAGGGAGGAGCTGAGGCGCTTCACCACCTGAAACGCAGCCACAACAATTACCAACCCCTGGCCCTACCCCCTCAACCAGATCATTTTGAAGCAAATCCCAGACATTTCCTCGGCAAATATTTAAATTTGTATCATTAAAATATAAGGATTTTTTAAAAACCTCAATGCCATTATCACATCTGTTAAAAAACCCCACAATTCCTTAACATCATCAGATAATCCAGTTGCCTCATGAATTTTTTACGGCTTGGTTGCCTCAGAATCTAAGGCCCAGGTGTTGTCACTGGTTGATACCTCTCTGTCTGTCGTTTCTCTCTCCAGGTGTGTCTTTATTGAGTTATAATCCACACACCATACAGCTCACCTACGTAGAGTGCAGTCCAGTGGTTGTTAGTCTATTCACAGAGTTGTATGGCCATCACCACGTGAACGTTTGGACACTTTCATCACCCCATAAGAACCCCCATCGCCACAAGCAGTCCTCTGTAGTCTCTTTTAACCTGATTCCTTTTCTCCCTTCTCTCTCTCTCACCCTTCTGTTTTTCTTGCAATTTGTTTGCTGACCAGCCTAGGTCATTTGTCCCGTGGAGTTTCTCCCTGTCTGGACGTGGCTGACAGTGGGGCTGCGGTATTATTGGGCATGCTCTGTTGTCTCCGGTATTTCCTATAAACTGGCCGTTAGACCTGGGGGCCTGGCCAGATTCAGGGGTGAGTTTTCACAGGTGGTGTATTCTTCATCAGGAGAATATACGTGCCACCCGATTGGTTAGTGGTTGCAAAATAGTTGTTTTCCTTCATTTCTTTATTGTTTTATTCTTACCTGAAAAACTTATATAAAGAAAAACTTCCCCTTATCAATGTTTGCTTATCCTGTGCAATTTGCACAGGAGAGGCAGGATAAATAACTGATTCTTTCTGTTTACCAGTTTTTAGAATAATGAGTTGTTTTCTAACATCTTCCAAAGATGACCCATGAGGTGTTTTTTTTTTTTTTTTGTCTTTTTGTCTTTTTTCGTGACCGGCAATGGATCGCAACCCTCAGTGTCGCGCCCGTACCGGACCGAGACTGGCAATGGGATCGCAACCCTCGGTGTTGCGCCCGCCCCTCACTTCGTGAGCGGCCGGTCTGTATGTGGGATCCGAACCCTCGGTGGGAGCGTCGCCGTGCTCCCAAGCAGCGCACTGTAGCAGTGCGCCACCAGGCCGGCCCACATGAGGTATTTTTTTTTTCCCCCAGTATCATCATGAACCCAAGTATTTTAACATATTGAATGGGTTTCACTGCTCTAATTGTCCCACCTTTGGCCAGTGAAGTTTCTTCAAATGGGCTCTGGATCCCTTTGGCACAATCTTCCTAGTCATCAGTAACTTACTGCTTCCTAGTATGAGATGTTCCACTTAGGAAGACGGTAGCTAAGCTAGGTGGACAAGACGTTCCACTTAGCGAATTTAGAGGGCGTCAATCTGAGAGCTGAGAAGTACAGTCTCAGTAGAGTTTTAATTTGCATTTTTTTTTTTTTTTGGTGGCTGGCCTGTATGGGGATCCAAAACCTTGACCTTGGTGTTATCAAGCACCAGGCTCTAACCAACTGAGCAAGCCAGCCAGCCCTGCATTTATTTTATTATGAGGTAGGTCGAGCATTTTTCTATATATTTATGGACTATTTGCATTGTTTCTCTATGAACTGTCCATATCTTTTGACCACGTTTTTTACAAAATGGTTCGGTTATTACTTCTCTGTCTAAAATGTTTTGTTTTTTACCATGAATATATTATATATAGCAACCCTTTATCTGTTTTATGAGTTGCATTATATTTTATTTTTGCTGTATAAACATCCTTACATTGTTAAGTTTATCAGGTATTCCTTTATTGCTTCTGAATATTGGTTCATTATTAGGAAAGTTTTCCACACTCCTAGATTTTACAGACATTGGCTCATGTTTTCTTTTAGTTTTTATATGGTTACATTTTTTACATTTAAATCTCTGATTCATTTGGACTATCCAGGTGTATGGTGTGAGAAAAAAATACAATTTTTTCCTTCTCTATATGGCTTTCAAGCCAGTTATTAAGAAGTTCCTCCTTCTCTCACTGATTTGACAGGATGCCTTTGTCATATACTAAATTTCCACACGCATTTAAAAGGAGTAACTGGATTTTCTACTCTGTTCCCGTGGTCTCCTGTCTAATCACACGCCAGCACCGCACTTTGTAGACTGTAGAGGTTCTGCAACATGCTTGACACCTTGGTGGGACCAACCTCCCTCCATCTCTTTTCTTTTTTAGGGACTTCCTGGCTATTCTCGCCTCTCATCCAAATGAACTTTATAATCAATTTATCTGGATGCAGAAAAATACTGATGGCATTTTTTTTTAAATTGCCTTAAATTTATAAGTTAACTTAGGGAGGATTAATATCTTTATGATGTTGAGTCTTCCTACCCAGAAACACTGTATGTTTCACCAAGGTTACAAAGTCAAAGGTTCAGATCCCCTCACCAGCCAGCCCCCAAAACAAAAACAAACAAAACAACCACTGTATATCTTTCTATGTGTTCAAGTCTACTTTTGTGTATTTCAGGAGTGTTTCATAATTTTCTTTATATAGGTTTTTGGACAGTTCTTATAGTTTATGCCTTATATGTTCTCATCGTCTTACAACTTTATATTTCTTATTTCTTGCCCTTCTAAATAAGCTGTCTCATATTATATCTTCTATCTGGTTTTTTTGTAAAGATAAAAGTTACTAACTTTTTTTTTTTCCTTTTTGTCTTTTTTCGTGACCAGCAACGGATCGCAACCCTCAGTGTCGCGCCAGTACCGGACCGGGACCGGCAACGGGATCGCAACCCTTGGTGTTGCACCCGCACCTCGCTCAGCCAGTGAGCAGCTGGTCTGTATGTGGGATCCAAACCCTTGGCGGGAGCGCCGTCACGCTCCCAAGCGGCGCACTGTAGCAGTGCGCCACAGGGCCGGCCCATAAAAGTTACTAACTTTTGAATGTCGATATTATAACCTGCTACTTTACTAAATTCTTTATTGGTTATAGTAGTTTTCCTATTAATTCTTTTGGAGTTTCCAGGTGTATAATGATATCATCTTTGAATAGAGATAATTTTACTTCTTCCTTTTCAGTCCTCATGGCCTGATGGCTTTCTCTTGTCTTATTGCACTGACTAATGACCCTGTTAAATCGTAGCAGGGACGTGGGCCTGCTTGTCCTGTTCCTGCCTTTATGGGAGAGCCTCTCACCCCACTGAGATGCTGGCTTTCAGGTTTAGGTCAACTTTAACTTTATTGAATGGCTTTCAAAAAATATGAATGGATATTAATATTGTTCAAATGCCTTTTCTGCATCTATGGAGATGGTTATATAGTTTTTCTCCCTAGCTTTAAGTTATTTTATATTAATCCCCCAGGTCATCTTTCCTAATGCACACCCTGGTTAAGAATATTTGCTTCTTAATGTTTCTCAACATTTAAAAACATCTGTGGTGAATCTCTGAACTTGGAAAGATGAAGATTGTGCCTTTTCTCTCCAAACCCAGTGATCACCGCTCTGTAGAAAGCAGGACAGGACAGGGGTTAAGTATCTAGACTCTGGAACCAGGCTGCCTGCTTTTGATGCCAGCTCTGCCACTTAGGAGGCACATGCCTTGGGCGAGTGGCTGATCTCACTCTGCTTGGGTTTCCTAATCCATAAAGCGAGAGTGATGGCGACCTACATCGCAGCATGTTGTGGGGATCGAGCGGGTCAGTACACACTGAGTGCTCGGAACCAGGTCCGGCCCACTGTGTTCTTTTTCTTTCTGTATTTTGGTTTTGTTTAATTTTGTGTAAGTCGTATATTTACATGGTTCAAAATTGTACAGAAAGTTATACAGTGAATAACTATTCCTGTTTCAGTTACCTATTTTTCTAACCAGAAGCAACCAAAGAGAAGCATTTCCTAAATAGCCTTCCACAGATATTTTACATATATGTAACGTATGTACATATGTGTATTTATATATATGTAATACATGTACATACATACAAATACTGTCTCCCCAACTACGTGCAGCAGTCCACAGCTTGCTTTTTTTCAATAGGATCGTTGCTAAAAAGTGCTGGTGGTGTTTTTATTAGGCTAGCATTAGTGAGTTAACTTGTTAAATGTCTGGGGGAGGTTTGACATCTTCATGATGTTGCCTGTTCCAGTCCAGGAGCAAGGAATGGCCCACTGTAATCCTAACCCCATCAATGTCTCACACGGCCCCCGCCCCCTCAACACTCACTCCCATGAGTGCACACACACTCACACGCCATCGTCTTTCTGTCTGCCACTAAGGGAGTGAGGAAATCTAAGGGACTGGGGGACACCAAGGTCAACTTCATGGGTGTCTGACCTTACCTGCTGGAAATGAGGCTCCAAACTATTTGAGCTGCTCTTACCAGGGCACTTTGGCTAAGGGGCTGTCCTGGCAAGAGCCCAACCCAGAGACGGGTTCTTGGCATGGGGCTGTCCTGGGGTGGGGATTCAGACCTGCGCCTCGGGGACCTGTACGTGGTGCTGTCTCAAAGCAGGGAGAAGGCAGCAGCCGTCCCCAGGGGGGTTGCTCGAGGGCCTGCTTTGTTGGGTGGGGCCGTGTGAAGGTCTTTCTCACCCCCACCCCGGCCCTCCCACCCTTGCTGTCGTCCACCATAGGCGGGAGGGTGGGTGATCTCCTGAGCTGCCAGCAGGTGGTAGGAGGGGCCCTGACCCCACGGAGGGAGCCCGAGGGCACCCTGGTACGCACTCAGAGCCGTTGAGAGCCAGCGCCGTCCAGTAGGCTTCCATGGGGGCCGTCACCACCGCGTCAAACAGCACCTCCCGCACCAGCTCCTCGTCACCTGGGCAAGATGGAAGGAGACCTGGCTCCTTGTTCCCCGTGATGATGAACACAGCCCAACTGCTCTTCTGGAGTCCCGGGAACAGAATGTGCCCCATGAGTGTCTGGGACATGTGAATCCACCCTGTGAGCTGGAGGAAGCCCTGCCCTCTTCAGCCTTCAGCTCTCCAGCCCCCAAAAGGCAGGTGTGGACTGAATGGCAGCTCAGGCCCTTCCCAGCTCTAGTGTTCAGTGACACGTGGAGACCCTCAGCGACAGCAGACGTGGGTCTGCCCGCCTGCCTCTCCCATCTCCACTCGCAGCACCCTTGACCATTGGCACACACTGGCCTTTTGCCAGTTCTGTGAATTTGAACTTGCTGAGCTCTTCTTTGCCTCAGAGCCTCCGCACATGCTGTTCCCTTGGCCTGGGTGCTCTGTTCCCCAGTCTTTGCATGGGTGACTCTTTTCTCTCTTTTTAAAAAATTTATTTATTTTTATTGAGATAGAATTCACATAACATAAAGCTAATGAATTTAAAGTATATAATTCAGTGGTGTTTAAGCACATTCACAATCTTGTGCAACCACCACCTCTATCTAGTTCCAAACTTTTTTGTCACCCCCAAAGACCCCATAAAGCCATCAGGGTGGTTCTCTTTCATCCTTAGCTTAAGCGACCCCTCCTTACAGAGGTGGCGCATTTCTCTCCCGCACAGCAGCCTGTTCCTGGCACTCGTCACAATCTGTAACAACTCACACCTACACGTGCATGCTAACCTGTCTGTGGTCTGGTCTCCCCACTAAGTTGTAAGCTCCATGAGAGCAAGGGCCTTGTGGGTGGCCTCTGTGGCTCCTGCACCACCCCGGCCCGGCACACAGTACATGCTCAGTTCAGATGTGTCGACGGCATGAATTAATGAAAAAAGAGTGCCCTGTTGGGCCTGCAGAGCCTTCGTGTGGGGGTGACACTTATGTGACGAGATGACCTACTCTTTCTTCTAAAGAGGGGGAACGGGGGCATGCTGAGGGTGTGGACCACAGCGCCGCAGCTGCGTTACTGCGGGGACTTAAGGTCGGCCTGCGGAGCAGGGCCTAGGGACGCTCACAGGCCACAGGCGTTAAAGGCCGTCTGGCCAAATGTTCTTCTCTGTGCAGGTGGGGGCTTCAGGGTGTGGAGTGTTAGCTGCTTGCCCGGGGACCACTTTTCGGTGGTGGTAGGGACAGATCTGGCAGGTGGATGCCCTCCACAGTGCTCTCTCCTGAGCCTTAGAAAGATCCTGGTCCTTGACACGGGGATCCATCATGTCACCATAGTTCCAAGAATATGTAGACACGAGCTTGGCCCCACAGTAAGGCTGGCTCTGCCCTTCTCTTTGGGAATCTCCCTGTTCTCCCTAAGCCATCCATGTGCTCCAGAGATAGGACTGTGGGGCAGCTCACCTCCCCTCCAGCCCCCACCCCTCCCTGCCAAGTCCCGAGCTGCAGGGTCCCAGGGGAAAGTTCGCCTTGCTGGCCAGCTGGCACTCACACTCCAGGTCCGGGTCGTCGCCTGTCAGGAAGCGGACCACAGCCTCCAGCTGGCTGAGCTTCCGGTGCTCGGGGTCGATATCTGTGACGCAGTAGATCCTGGAACCCAGGAGAGTCAGTGTTTCCTTAAAAATCCCACCTTCCCCCTCCCATCCTCTGCTCCCCGCTTACCAGTCACTGGCCAGGCTCAGATCCGGGTGAAGCAAGTCGTGTAGGCCTGAAAGCAGAGCACACGCTCAGGACAACGCTCCCTGCAGGAGGCAGCACCCGCGAGCCTGCACACGACTGCCCAGAATCACCCCAGAATCACCCCTGTCCGCGCTGCCTCTGCTCCCTCACGTGCCCGTTCTCCTTCAGGCCTCGCGGCCACAGCACACTCTTTCTCTGAGGCGCAGGACAAACACCACCCAGCCAGCTGGGGCCATCCCTCCCTCCTCCCCCAGCTTTTTTGTCCTCCTCCCGGGTTGGGTGTCAGTTGGTGTGGGCATGCCCTACTGCTTCTGCTCGCCAGCAGCACCCTGAAGAGGCCACATCGTCTCAGTGTCTCCATCAAAACAGCTAATACTTTGAAGCTGTGGTTTTGGCTTCACTGTACCCGACTGAGTGGAGTGGCTGGTCAGAGATGAGCCCTGAGCTGGGCCCTGTCTCTTCTCTGCCCTCTGAAGCCTCTTGCCCAGCACGGAGCCCGCACCAACCACGAGCTCAGCACACGCCATCGGCTGAATGAACAAATGAGCAGATGCCCCACTGGCACCTACTCACGCTCCAACACAAATAGTGCCCAGTCAAGTTTTGTTACATTGCAGCAGACGGTGATGCCATGGCCCGCAGGGCATCTGCAGAGCCCTGGGAAGTGACACTGGGCTGACGCGGACACAGGCAAACAGCTAAAGGTGAGCCCAGTCGCTCCGGGATTCCAGGCCCCTGGACCACTGGTCTGTCTGCCCACAGAAGTGGGTAAAACACAGCACCCTCTGTCCCCTGGAGAATATCCGCTGGGTAGAGGAGGAAAAGTGTGGGAAGGAAGAGGCACGATGATCGCTTGGGGGACGGTGGGGGACTGCGGAGGAGAGTATTCCAACGCCATGGACATGTGCTGTGGGAGGACAGACACAGGTTCCTGGTGAGTGCGCAGTGGGCACCTAACTTAGTCTGGGTGCGGGGAGAGGGGATCTGCCCAGGACAGCTCCTGGAGAAGTGGCGTCTCGGCTGGGACCTGAGAGTGGGCTGCGGAGAGCTGGGATGAGAGGAGAGCATCCCAAGGGAGAGCATGGCATGCAGGAAGACATTGCAGCCCAGCGCGGGCAGGAACGGAAAGGTGAGGACGCCGTAGAAGGGCCATTAGGAGCGACACAGTCAGGTCGGGCATTTCTAGAAAGACCCTCTGGCTGAAGTTCAGAGAAAGAAAGAGTCAGGGAGACCAGTTGGAGGCTACCGTGGTTGTCAGGAGAGAGGTGACAGTGACCGGAGGTGGCAGAAGGATGGAGTGATGAGATGCTGTCGAGGGCTGGTAAAGGGAATGGACAGTAGAACTGTGACCACATCTTCCAGGGACTTCCAGGGATATTCCTGAGCCCTGGATGCGGGTTTTGTTGTTTTGGGCGCTTGGGCAGCTCTGAGTCAAGGGCAGGTTGGGATGGGGGGCTGTTCTCTCAGGTTCACCTCCCAGCAGCACCCTGGTATGGGTTGAATTGTGTCCCCCCGCAAAATGTTGAAATCCTGACCCCTGGAACCTGGGAATGTGCACTTCTTTGGAAATAGGGTCTTGGCAGATGTAATTAAGTTGAGGTCATCAGGGTGGGCCCTGGTTTGACATGACTGGGGTCCTCATAGGAAGGAGCAGCCGAGCCGCGGTCAGAGGTGCCCGAGGGGAGGAGGCCATGTGGCCGCGGGGGCAGGGCTGAAGGCTGCAGTCCGGGAGCCGCTGGGCCCCAGGAGCTGGCAGAGGCCCGGGGAGACCGTCCGGCCGGGCCCCGCGAGCTCAAGGCCTGGCGAACCGACTCGACCTTCCAGCCTGAGCTGCGACAGAAGCGTGTGCTGCTGCCCGCCGCCGGGTGTGAGGTGGCCGTGACAGCGGCTGTCCCCTGCAGTCTTCCACGGGTCACGTCATGTCCTGCTATGCTCAGCGCAGCCCCGGGGCTCCCGGGTGTGACAGGCGAGGCGGGGCTCACGGCAGCCCCGGCAGCAGGACCATGGAGGCTGCCCTCGGCCGGCCCGCCCGCCACCCCGGGAGAGTCCATTCCCCACTGAACTGTCCAGCACAACCTGTCGCCCACCCACCTTCTTCCACGGACGTGTTCCCCAGAAGGATGTACTCTCCGTGGCCCCGGGACAGCACCACTCCCAGGCTGCGGGGAGAGAAGAGAGGGCGCCGGTTGTCAACAGCCATGGCAGGCCGAGCTCCGGGCCGCCTCGTGCCCCCACCAGCTGCACGGGTGGCAGCCTCTCGCACCCACGACAAGCCATGCCAGGCCCCTCTCTGCCCTTGGCTTCACAGGTGGTCCCTCTAGAACTGACCAGCAGCCTTTCTTCCTGGGAAGGACTCTGGGAATTCTGTAGCCCAAGAGCCCTCTCAGCTCCCGCTTCAACCCAGGCATGTCTTGACCCTCCCAGGGACCCCCCAGGATGGAGAAAGGTCTCGATGTCTCACGGGCTGTTCCACCAACAGGAGATTCCTCTCCCCGCCGGGGAATCCTACTGTGCCTTCCTCTCCTGTTAGAACCTTGGCTGAACACTGAATCACCTAGGAAGCTCTAAGTGACACTAGTGACTGGGCCTCGCCCCCAGAAATTCCGGTTAGACTGGCTTGGATGAGGCGCAGGCATGGGCAACTTGCAAATTTCCTCAGGCCCTCTCGGGAGCAGCCGGGGCTGGGAACCAGGGCTTCATTGAGAAGTGAGGTAATTCGGAGGTACAGGCCACGTGGTCCTGAACTGTGCAGTGCCCAGACACAAACGTGCACCCTGGAGGTGGGAGCGGCCCCTTCCTCGCCTCCTCTCCCGCACTGGTCCTCTTCCTTCCCTCCCTTTCATTCAACAATGCTGACTGGCTCCGAAAGTCGCTCTGTGATAGCGACCAAGGCTGGACCCCATCTGATCCAAACCAGCTCTGCCCTGATCTGGAGTTTGTGCACTAGTCTCAACTCTGCCCCAGATTTCACCTCCTGACAACACAAGGCCCCCTTCATTTTAATGCTTAAATCTCCACCCCAAGAGAACATGGGTTACATGCAACACACACGCTGCCACCCTGCACTTGCACACTCACCCCGCTTGCACGCACAGAGGGATAACCCAGCCCTCCTTGGGCAGCATAAGTTTCTGGAGCTGGATCCTTAAAGGCTGTGACCCCACCTGCTCCGGAGCTTGGTTCATTTCAGGTCGTGAGACCAACCTCGCTCCTGGCTTGCACTACCCCAAAATAAAAACTGCTTTCTGTCGAACGCACGAACAGCTGTCTTCTGTGTTTCCACTGGCATACACGATAGACAGCAACCCTGCAGGTGTTTACTGGTGACAACAGTGAGGACCTGAGAGGTCTTCAAATTCAATGCTTTCGTCTTACGAGAAGGCGCCCCTTTCAGCTAAGTGCGTGTGTGCTCTGACCACTTCACAGAGGGTAAGTAACTTGACTCCGGATACTCAGCCTATAAGGGGTGGAGTTAGCATCTAAACTCAGGCACTCTGGCTCCAGAACTGCACACTAGGCTACACTGGGAAAGCAGGTCTAGACCTCAAGTTTTGAGTGTTGACCTGGGTTTACACCACAAAATTGCCTACTAAATATGAGTAAATCCATCCCCCAAACGTGGAAGTTCTACCGTGAGTTGCTGGAATTCATGTGTCACCCTCCTTTCCCCCTCAAATAAAGCATGGGTCCTCACCTGAAGGGTGTGTCGCTGATGTCCGTGAAGAAGTAGTCATTGGTCAGGAAAAGAACTCGCTTCTGAAAGAGAGGACAAAGCAGGCGCCTGCCGGAGAGGACAGAGGCCGCCGCGCCACCTGCCCCCTCTCCCGCTGCCCTGGAGTTCCCGCACCCTCTGCATACACCTCCTCCCTGACCACCAGCGACTGGCCTCATCTGATTGACACCCACAGGCAGAGCCATCTCATGGTCCAGCAAACTGCACCCTTTGGGGGGTTCCTGGATTAAAGGCCCCAAGTGGACCTGCACTGTCCATCACAGAATCCCCCAGCCTCGTGTGGCTGCTGCCCACTTGAAGTGTGTGGCTGAGAAACTGAACTTTCAAATTTGAGTAAAGATAAATTTAAATCCACACAGCCACTGTGGCTAGTGACTGCCATGTTGGGCAGTGCAAGCATAGACAGACGGTGACTCCAGGTTCCTATGGGATCAGAGAGGAGGCTGCCAGTTGGTGCTAAAAGCTTCGGGAGCTCATCTGTATACAGTCCACGTAGAAGTGCCCCCCTTGAGTACAGCCAAGTGACAATGGGGACATCATTCCCCCTCCATGGTAACCCCTCCTGGGCCACATCGCCCATTTGCAACTTCTTTTTCCTTTCAAATCTGCCACCTTTTAGGGTTCGGTACGATTTGTATAAATTAGGCATCAGGTAGTACATCGTGGCCAAGACCCAGCTCGGCTGCTTACGATCATGTGCTCTTGGTAAGTCACTTCTCTGAGTGCCAGTGCTCTCGTTTGTGAGTCAGGGGTAAAGGTAGCTGTCTTGCGCAGGTTGCTGTGAGGCTGTGTTCTGGGCTCCAAAGTTCTGCGGATTGTCCTGTCTGTGGACACAAGTTTATGCCCCTGGGAAAGCCACACTTTGTAGTTAGCTCAGGACCTGTTCTCATTCCCTCACTTCTTTCCAACTTTTCCTCTTTCCTTTTGGAAACTGAAGTGAGATGTTGGAAGGGACACGTTGCTTGCTATAGGAAGCCGGCGTCAGAGGCAGCCAGAGGGCGCTGTTCTCTAGCACTGACTCGACTCGGGAGATCCCGCCTCTTCTGCTTCAGCCACACAGCAGTTACAAGGATTTCTTGGGAGGTGTCTGGGGGGCCTTGGGAGCGAGCCAGGGCTGTGGTGGGCTCAGGAGCCCTCTGCTCCAACGTGGGGAGCCTGGCTTGAGTGTAAGAACTGGAGATCATCTTTATTTTTTTCCTTAAAAAAAAATTTTTTTTTAAATGGAAGAAAAAGTTGAAATGCACAGATCCTAAGCGTATCATTCAATTAGTTTTGATAAATGTGCACAGTCATGTAACTACCTCTCCAGTCAAGACATGAAGGTCCACGTCCTCTACGATCTCTTGCCTGTCCCCTTCTGGTCAGTCCCCCCCACCCCACGCTCCACAGGTGAGCTCTGTTCGGAATTCTACCGCCATAGATTGGTTTTGCTTGTTCTTATAGCATGCATTCTTTTGCATCTGCCTTCTTTTGTTCAACCCAGTGTTTTCAAGATCCATCGGTGTTGTGTGTGCCAGCAGTCCGTTCTTTCTGTTGCTGAGTGGTGTTCCAGCGTATGGACGGCCTGCAGTTCGCTTCTCCGTTCACCTAGCAATGGATGCTCGGGTTGCTTCCAGTGTGGGGCTAGACTGGATAAAGCTGCCATAAACATTCTGGAATGAGTCTTCCTATGGACGCATGTTTTCATTTCTCTTGGTAAATACCTAGGAATGGAATCGCTGGGTCATATGATAAAAAACTGCCAAACAATTTCCTGAAGTTGTTTTAACATTTTATACTCCCATTAGCAGTGTGTGAGAGTTTCAAATTGTCCACATCCTTGCCAGCATTTGCTGTTATTAGTCTTTTACATTTTAGCCATTGTAGAGGGTGTGAAATGGAAGCTTGTTGTAGTTTTAATTTGCATTTCCCTGGTGACTAGTAATGCTGAGCATCTTCTCATGCTTCTTGGCCATGTGCACATCTTCCTTTATGGAGGGTCTGTTCGAGTACTTGACCATTTTTTATCAGTTTGTCAGTCTTATGATTGCTTTGTAGGGGTCCCTTATGTGTTTTTGGATACAGTTTGTCCTTGCTTTTTCATTTTCTTACTGATGCCTTTTGATGAGCAGAACTTTTTATTTTGATGAAGTCCAGTTAGTCAAATTTTATTTTATGTTTAGTGCTCTTTGTGTTTTTGTCTAAGAAATCTTTGCATATCCTCAGGTTGAGAAGATTTTTCCCTGTGTTTTCTTGTAAAATTAATTTTTGTGTGTGGTGTGAGATATTGCTCAATTTTCCCCATACATTTATTCCATTTGTTGAAAAGACTTTCTCTTCTCCACTTATTTGTTGAGGTGTCTTTACTGAAAATCAATTGGCAATATATGTGTAGGGCTGTTTCCTGATTCTCTATTCAGTTCCATTGATCCATTGTCTATTCTTCTGTCAATACCAATCCTCTTGGTTAGTGTAGCTTTATAGTAAGCTTTGAAGTCGGGTAGTGTGAATTGTACAAATATGATCATCTATTTCAAAATAGTTTGAGCTATTCTAGGTCCTTTGCTTTTTCATACAAATTTTAGAATCACTTTATCTGCTTCTAGAAGTCTGTTAAAATTTTGCTTGAGACTGTTGAATCTATAGATGAATTTGGGAGAATGGAAATTTTAGCAATGTTGATCTTATAACTCTTAAACATGGTCATATCTTTCTATTTATTGAAATTTTTTTCTTTGATGTTCTTTCAGCAATGTTTTGCAGTTTTCAGTGTAGAGGTTGTGTATACCTTTGTTAGATTTATTCCTAAGTATTTTATGTGATTTGATGCTATTGTAATTGGAACTTAATTTCATTTTCTAATTGTTTGCTGCTATATGTAAAAATAAAATTGATTTTTATAATATTGACCTTGTATTCTGTGAGCTTGCTAAATTTACCTGTTAGTTCTAGCACTAGGGAGGGAGATGTCTCTGAATCCTACTAACAGAAAGAGAGAGCAGGAGAGGTTTGGAAGATGAGATAGCAAGTAAAGAGGACCAGAACAATCTGCTTCTTTAATAGATTGCCTCCCTTTGCTGGACCAAAAAAAAAAAAAAAAAAAACGCGCATTTGTGTGTGTGTGTGTGTGTGTGTGTGTGTGGAAGAGAGAGTGAGAGAGAGAGAGAAAGGAAGAGGACTCAAAGTCTCTGGAGGAACACAAGGCACAGCTGCCCTAATGGTCTATGCCAGCTGCAGGCACGCGTGTGTGTGTGCACGTGTGTGTGCACGTGTGCATGAGTGTGTGCATGTGTGTGTGCATGTGCATGTGTGTGTGTGTACATGCATGCACCCAATCAGCAGGTTAATCTGGAAGAATCCAAAGGCCAGTAAAGAACACTGCCTGTCTCTCTCCCTTCCCGACAGCTGATTATTTACTCTAAATGGTCACACAACATGAAAATAATAAGAAGGGTCTTGGGCTACATGTTGCAGGAGACTCTGCTTTTCTGATTTGTCCCTTTAGACATGTGTCCCAGGATACCTGACCAGGACGCTGCTGCTGGGTTAGAAATGAGGACACCTGTGATTGGTTTGCATACGGGGGCAAAAAGCCTGCTTTCAAGGTGGCAGATCGGAGGCCGTCAGGCCAAAGCTGACTCTTAGAAGTTTGATTGGCCCAGACTGCGTTGTTAATGTTTTTGGAATTAGGTGTGCACACTCTGGGCATGGATTTTCAGCTGTCTCCTGCAGATGGCTGTGTGCTCTCCAGCCTGCCAGTGTTCCCAGCATCCCACACCGAGGCCTGCCGGCTTCTCTCATTCCTGTTTCCTCATGTGACCTATTTGGCCCCACAGGTTTTTGAGTTTGTGAGTCCTGCTCTAAATCATGCTGTGGCTGCTGCTACTGTCCTTGGTAATGTCACCACAGCTGCCTGTCTGGAGTTCAGGGGACGGGGAGAAAGGTCTGGATCGGTCTGTGGGAAATAAGGATGCCCGTAAAATCCCCTGCAGGAAACAACAGAATACCCGGGAGGTTGGCTTGGATGACTGTAATGGTTGTCACCACGATGCTGTAGGGAAACTCTCCCTGGTCTAGACCAGGGCCTGGACCCGAAGATCGTTTCTTCTGAGGAACGAGCTGGTAGGTGGAGACACACTGTGGAGCTAGAGAGGGCTGGGGCAGACGGGCGGGCAGGAAAACAATGGGACTGTCTGCTGACTCTGTTCAAGAGTCACGTGGAGGAGACAGGAGTTGGTGGTGAAAGAAGTGTCGCCACATCGAGGAAGAGCAGCATCACGACAGATCAGCGTGGTGACAGGCTGGATCCTGCCCCAGCGGCTTCACGCCAGCAGATGCCCCCATGCCGTGTAGGCTCAGGAGCTTCTGGGGCTGACAGTACAGAGATGAAGGATTAAGGAGCTGAGTTACGATATAATGGGGTGGAGGGAGAGGTGAAGGCAGTGAACTTTAAAGACGGAATAGAAATGCTATTCTAAAGAGACCTTTAGAAAGTCTCTAGGGCTGGAGAGTTGGGAATTGACGGCCAGTTCTGCAGAAAGGCCTTATGCAGCAGCGGTTATGAGTGCGTGTCTACAACCGGATACGTGCGCGCTCTGCAATTTACCCCCTGGGGGACCCCGGCAAGTTTTTAGCCTCTCTGAGTTTCTGCATCTCTACAATGGGGGGAGCACAGCACCTCCTCACAGGGCTGTGACTGTCAAATGAGCGACTAACTGTAGAGTGCTCAGTCCAGTTTCTAATCTTCTTAGCAGACCGCGGCAGCAGGGAGACATAAGCACCTAGGTGGTAGGGACGTCCGTCATGGTCACCGCCGTTGCCCTACTCCTCTCCACTGAAGCACCCATATTCAGGAAGCCTTTGTTAAACTGGAAATACGTAACCCGGGTGGTTTATGAGCAGCAATGAACTGATTTTGAAGAGAAGGGCAGAGGCTTCAGGAGAAGTCCACACTGCTGGGTCTGGTAGGGGGTTGCCTTGGTGGCTTTGAGAAGTGTGAGGGCAGCACGAGGACGCTGGGCACTAGGAGAGACGAGGGGAGACAGCTGCACCAACGCACAGGGTGGTTTGAATTGGATGTGCTATAGTCATACTGTCTGCAAGCTGCCATGTGACACATGCATATTAAACTGTTTACTATAAGTTGAATGCTCTGGCAGGGCTGGACGTTGGTGGGAGTTCCCTTGTGCGTGTGAGCAGAGTCTGGTTGGGATAAGGAGTCTGGTCGGGCGCATGGAAGAAACCTCTGAGTTTTTGGAGCAGGAGAAGAAGCATCTGACACTGTTGGCCTGACATCACTGATATTGCCCAGGCTGCCTAAAGGAGGCCCAGAGCTTATGAAAAGCCAGGCAGATGCCACAGAAATCAGATACCAGTTCCAGTGAAAATCAGTCCATGGTCTAAAAGAGATGCAATACATCGTCTTTCCTTCCAGTGCTTTCTTGTTTGGCTTTCAGAGAGGTCTGTGTTTGTGGAAGAACTTGGGTCTAATTGTTGGAGACAGATGCCTGTGTTCTTTTAGCGGAGACAGATGGGCAACAGGAGGAGGAGGTGGGGGTGGCTGTAAGGGAGGAGGTGACATTTGCAAATATGTCAGGGGACCATGCAAACTCATTAGATGCATTGGAACCTTTTACGTGAGAAGATGAAATGGCCTTTTATAAATGACGTGCAGGTCTGTAAAGATAGTAATGGTACCAGTGAGGGTACTGATTCTCGATCACACGTGGCTGCAGTGGATGAAAACCAGCTTTAGGGAAGAGCAAATATTTTCATCCTCTTCCCATATAACTAACATGTGTTACAGGAGCTGCTAACAATTTGCAAAGTTGTCGCTTTTCCCCTTTCCATTATAAATAACAAAAGGGAAAAACAGCAGGCAGCATAAGGAGGAAAGAAGTGGTGAACAACCCGGGCTGACCCCCTGCCTAGCTCAGTGGTCTCCAAAGAACCGAGCACCTCGCGAGCAGTACCGCGACTCCTCAGCTGAAGTTTCTCTGGGGCCGATGCTAAGTTCAAGTCCCTTGTCACCACCCAAACCTCAACTAACTGCGATGCTGCCTTCATAGCACCATGGGCAGGCTCTTTCTGTCCAGCTCCTTACCCCTTTGTCCAGTGGAGCCTTCACATCCATAGAGAGAGAACCCGTTTCCCCATTGATCATGGCTGTCCTCAGCTTCAGGAGGAAAGAGAATGGAGTTAGCTCCTTGGCTCACACTGGAGGGTGGGAGGCATTGAGTTTTACTGACCAGACTAGAGGTGGCCACTAGGAACAGTTTTGGTTCCTCCCTTTTCCCTTGAGCAGACTACCAGGAGGGAAGATAGACCTGATTCTAGGTTCCATTTAGCTTATAATTCTGGGCATTCACCAAGATAATGCTGCAAAGTGGACTGATGCATGAGGCACATAGTGTCACATCGCTGAGACACAGTTTCCTCTAGGACAAGACAATGGAACCAAAAGCCAGGCTAAAACAACTAAATCTCAAACTCTGAAGCTTGTAGACACAGTTTCGCTCAGCCTCAATAGTCCTTGTGATTCAGGGAGATATTGCTACATTTGTGTAGTTGTTAAAAGAACTGCCGTTAGAGGCATTGCTTCTGGCTGGGACTGGACTGCTCTGTCTGAGGAACAGCGACCTCACAGCTTCCAGCCACGCAGCTGACCCACCCAGAGGGCTACAGAGCTCATCTAATGCCTCCGTCCCTACTTTCCCCACTCACGACTTCAGCGTGGTCTTCCCACTCCACTTCAGAGAGATCCACACTGTTGTAGTTGGGCTTGGGCTTCAGTTGCTTCCCCTCTCTGTACTGGAGCAGGTAGGGAGGAAGAAAGGCGAGGTTAGCATATGGCCCTGCTCGAACTTCCCTCTTCTAGAGAGCCTTTCGGGTCTGTCACAAAGTCAAAGAATCTCAGTGATTCCTTAGGGATATCTGGGCAAACCTCCCACCCACTGCAGAGTTTCCCTTGCCAACACTGGTGACAGATGGTCTCCCAGCCTCTGAGTGTTTCCCATGACAAGGAGCTCCCTACTTTGTGAGTCAGCGTATCACAGTTTTGGATACCTCTAAATGTTAGAAAGTTCTTTCTCAGACAGAGCTGAAATCAGTCTCCACGTAACCTCTACCATCGATCTTAGCTCTTTCCTGGAGCTACACAGACTGTGCTGCACCTGACAGCCCCTGCGATTTTCACAGGGATTTGTCACTCCTAAGACTTCACTTCTCCAAGCTATACCTTCCCAGTTTGCAGATACCTCAACTCCATCTGCATGCGCTCTCCTTTGTCAATGTCACTCCCAAAATGGAGTTCCCAGGACAAAAATCAAATATTCCAGATGGGAAGGACCAGTGTGGTATGGGCTGTGATCTGTGACTCAAGGCACCCTGCAGCTGTGGTGCTGCCTGGGACCCGGCTGGGCTTCCCGGACAGCTGCACTGCCCAGCAGCTCAGATGGAGACTTCAGGCAGCCAGTGAGGTCCCCTGGTCTTCCTCACGTGGTACACCGTTCAATTACATCTTCACGCATGTATGCTTGGGCACGGAGTATTTTGCAGGGCTTCCCATGAATCCCTGATGTATTTCGTCTTGTTTGTTTCAGCCCATTGTTTTAGAAGAACACTTTCTGAATACTAATTTTCTCACTTAATGTATTAGCCATCCTTCAGACTCTGGCATCTGCCTTCTGTATTTTCATCTTGTTGATAGAAATTGTGAATGGGACAGAGATAAGGACAGATCTGTGGTGCTTAATGAAGACCTCCTCCGACTTGATACAGAGCCATTAATCGACACTCTGAGTGCTGTTATTATTTTCCGGCCCTGTCTTCTCTCTCTCTCTCTTTCTCTCTCTTTGATGACAAGACAGATATCATTATCTGTTAGGTCTGCAGCACTTCCCAGATTTAGTAACCCCATCAAAAAAGGAAAGAGAATAGTTTATCATCAAGGTAAATTAAGAATTAAGCAGAGCGTCTGCTTTTAGCAGGATGAGGCCCCCAGCAGATGCTTGGATGGCGAAGTCCCCATCACCACACCTTCTGCTTCTGCCAGTTGTGTGTGTGTGTGCGTGTGTGTGTGTGTGTGTGGGAGCGAGTGCGTGTGTGTGTGAGCGCGTGCGTGTGTGAGTGTGTGCGTGCGTGTGAGTGCATGCGCGTGTGTGAGCACGTGTGTGTGTGCGTGTGTGAGTGCGTGCATGTGTGTGCGTGTGTGTGAGCGCGTGCGTGTGTGTGTGCGTGCGTGTGAGTGCATGCGCGTGTGTGAGCACGTGTGTGTGTGCGTGTGTGAGTGCGTGCATGTGTGTGCGTGTGTGTGCAAGCGCGTGTGTGTGAGTGTGTACGTGCGTGTGAGTGCATGCGCGTGTGTGAGCACATGTGTGTGTGCGTGTGTGAGTGCGTGCATGTGTGTGCGTGTGTGTGCGAGCGCGTGCGTGTGTGTGTGCGTGTGTGAGTGCGTGCATGTGTGTGCGTGTGTGTGCGAGCGCGTGCGTGTGTGAGTGTGTGCGTGCGTGTGAGTGCATGCGCGTGTGTGAGCACATGTGTGTGTGCGTGTGTGAGTGTGTGCGTGCGTGTGAGTGCATGCGCGTGTGTGAGCACGTGTGTGTGTTGCGTATGTGAGTGCGTGCATGTGTGTGCGTGTGTGTGTGAGCGCATGCGTGTGTGTTTCAGAAAAGCATCACCTTTATCTCTTGCCTGTCTGGGGTCGGTGCTGCAGCTGCCACCACAGTCTCCCCCATTCGTCGTTCTTTCCCCCTCACCCGTGCCTGGATGAGGCCCCCACTCTTGGCCTTCTGGTGTCCATATGCATCAGAACGCTCTGTCCTGCCGTCCTTTACACAGGACCTGTTTCTCTGAGTATGGTGCAACATCCCATTGCCATTTCCTAAATCCTGATGACACCTGAAAGATCATCTTTAGCTCCTCATATTAAAACCGTAACTCTGTTTTATTAATTACTCCTACTCAGGGCACTGACATAGAAAGATTTCAGGCCAAATGTATGGCTCTTGACTTCCTTTTAATTTATGACTAGGCATATCCTCTATTATTTTTCTTTTTTTAACTCATCTATTGTTTTCCTGATAGTGCTTTCTTTAGAGATCTTATTACATTAGTTTTACTATATCTTTTGAGCCCTGTGTGGTATTATTCTTTAGTTATTTCATTTGTGTAAGTCTCATCTCCTTAATTAGACTATAATCTTTTGTTGATAACGTTCTTCACAGCATTATAAGGTTAGGCACACAGTAGGTCCACAATATGAACTGACTGGTCGAAGCCGGATATTCATCTAGATTACATAGATGGTGACAGGTGGGTTTCTGATCAGCGCTCTTTAATCCTACAAGTCAGCTCCAGGATCAACATATTTATTACTTTCTAGTGAGTGTGTGCTCACTGTTTTAACTGTCTTTGTGAACTGCCCCAAATCCCATGTAGTAAGGATCCCAAAGCAAATAAGATCTGCACCTACCAAGGGTCGGAGGTCCGGGTGTGAGAGGATGTAGCCATTGTTAGTGTTCAAAAAGGCATATCCGTGCACTCCGAGCTGCCAAAGTCAGGGAATGAGGGGCATCAGACCTGGGGTTTGTGTGGGACGACTGGAGTTGGGAAGGGGTTTAGGGCCACAGATGACTGGAGTTGGGAAGGGGGTTGGGGCCACGGTGAGTTTTTCCAACAGGAAAATAACTGGGTCAGTACCTTGCTTCTATCTACTGATTTTGAGGTCTTTTCCAAATTCTCCTGTTATAACAACCATAATTACCTGACCTCTTTCCCACCACATGTTCTAAGAACTTTGGTGATGTAATCTTGCTCTCAAAACAGGACTGTGTGGCATGGAGGAGCAGATTGAGAAACCGAGGCAGGCAAAGAACTTGCCAAAGGCCACACAGCCAGTCACAGCTAGTGGTGGCAAAGGACCCCATGTTCAGCACCCCCACTTCTCTGGGGGACCAAGGGAGGGGTCCACCCCAGCTCTAGGCTTGGCTGCCACTGCCTGGGAGTGTTCCTGGGGTGCCTGTGACCCCCCCCCAGGGACCTGACCAGGCTCACCTTGTACCGGGGCGCCAGCTTCATCAGCTCTCTCAGGGCCACATCAGAGCCCACCACACCCAGGAGAATGCCATGGGATCGCTGGAAGGAAAAACACTAGGGTCAGGGGGACAGCTCCCCTGTGCGCAAGTCCAGACTGGACCCTAGGCCTTTCCAGAGCCCAGAAGAGGAGGCCGCTTAGGCTTTAAGGGGTCCTTCCTCTGCAGTTAGAGTTAAGGCTGATTTTTCAGAATAAAAATCTAGAACCTATAAGAAGGGGCACCAGGAGCAATCTCAGTTGCTGAGAAGATTAATGCCCAGTATTAATATTTAAGCTGTAGTATTTAAATGAAATACAAAGTTGAATGAAATATTAATCTTCATAGCAGAGGCTGAAATATTGGGATCCTAGGGACCATAACTTACAGGTGCTCTGAACACACACGGCCCATAAGGAAACATGTCCTGACCAGATGGAGGATGGAAAGCTCTAGAAACTCCCTGCCAGAGGCCTTTACAAACCAGTTACAGTCTGCTCAACCTGGTAGATTAAGTGTGGCCTTTCTGGCAGGCTGCCAGGCAACCCTTCTAGCCTTATACCTCCAAGGCAGGGGCCCCAAAAGCAGAGCAGGGGGTCTACCCTCACCAGCTGAGCAGAATCGCTGGGCGAGCTTTGGAAAAGTATGGACCCCAACCCTACCCCCGATCGAGAGATTCTGATGTAGCAAGTCTGCCTGGGGCCTGGGAATCTGCATCCGAGCCCTCCCAAGGCGGCTCTGCCGCTCAGCCAGGTCAAGAGCCACTGGTCTAAAGCCACCAGCCAGTGACCCCAAGATCTGGGAGCGGCCACTCACCGTCTCATTCTTCTTGCTGAAGACCGGCATGGCCACGGTAGTGAGGAGCATCAGGCTCTGTGCCTGCGAGGCGGGGAGCTGTCAGGAGGAAGAGCAGAGGCCGGGGGTGAGGCTGCTTCTCTGAAAAGGGCGAGCTGGCAGCGATGCTGGGGAGAGGTGGGCTGGAGGGAAGGGCCAGGCCACGGCATGCAGCAAAGCTCTGAGCCACAGCCCCGCCTGCTCACAAGGCTCTCTGAGCTTGTCCAGGCCCAGGGGGAGCATAAACCAGGAACAGGCTCATGCAGCGGCTGCCTGGAGACAAGGTGGCACCGCCCACCAAGAGCTTTTCCAGAAACCTCTGATATGGACCTGCAGTTGCCACAAACTGTAGCCCAGACAAGGTAAGAGGGAGAAGGACATTGACCCAGAGCTACCTGCAAATACAAGCGCACATGTGAGGAACCACGGCCAAGGGCCATCTGCCTCGGGGCACCCTAACACACGTGGGGCAGGCCTACCGCCTCTGCTCCACTTGGATCACCGGGCAGAGTGGCTCCCCGCCCTGGGGTGCTCTGCTCCCCGACTGACTGATCCTGCTGTATGGGCTCTTCGGCTGCCTCGGACGGGGCTCTGCATGTGTGGGCCACGCTACAACACGGACGTTCCCAGAGATGTGTGCACACACGTGCTTCCTACGTCCCATCTGCGTTTAGAGCAACTGAAGGAGGTCGAAGAACTTTTTAACCATCCAGTCTCTTCCCCTTCCCTCACCGGATTTCTCAAGCTAGAGTTTGGAAGTAAGGTTTTCCAAAAGTGAACCATGATGACATCTGATGTTTTTGAGCGCAGACACGTCTCTACGGCCTGATGAAGGCTTTCGAGTCTCCTCCCTGAGTTACGAGTTTCGGAAGCCAGAAGATGCTCAGCTCCCACCGCCCCAGCCGGCCTCTCTGGGGAAGTGGCTCCCGGGTCTCGGCAGCCCCCTCCCTCCCACTGTCCTTCAGGAATCCTCTCACACCCTGGCGGGTCCCAGTGCGGCACACGCTGTCCCTGCACTCTGGTCTCTGTCCATCAGTGCAGGGTGGGACACCTGCCCTGGACTCAGGGGAGGGGCCTCCTCAACGCAGAGGTTCCAGAAGTGGGTCTTGGAGGTGTACAGGTGATGCTCAGCTTCAGGGACTAAGTCAGAGACAAGGAGAAGGAAGGAGGAAGATGGAGGAGATGGAGGGACTTGGGGGGTTTTCTAATTGGGGGGACAGGTGACATTTTTAAAGTGAAGATGTAACTGTGATCTCATTTGTGGGCATGGAGGGAAGGAGAGACCCTGGAAGGTCAGGTGGTCCATGAAATGTCCGAGGACGACCCGGCATAACCTGTCTGAAATCACTTTTATAGTGTTGGAGGGAAGCAAGTTGCCTCTACCCACCTCCACCCTTCTTCCCAACACACACGCAAACACCCCAGGCTACCATTAGCAGGCGTGGCTATCACTATGGGGGGCCCAGGCTCCTCCCAAGGACCTCAGGGTTCTGAAGGCCTTCCCGTTGCCAGCACCCTTGGCATGAGCACAACCCATGCCCGAGGGGAGCACAGACAGAGCACACTGCAGAGGTGCTCCTCACACGCCAACTTCTGCAGGGCACAGAGGCGAGGACGGGGGTGCAGGAAGGACGGGAGGCAGCGAAAGCGTGGTGCCAGGGAAGATAAGAGGGGGGAAGACCCTCTCCTTCCTGCCTTCCTACCCTGTCTTTCTGTCCCCGTCCCCCCATCTCTCACCGACCCCAGACAGTCAGGGCCCTATGGACAATGAACACCAGGACACCAGAACACCAGGAGTCCCTGTCCGTGGAGGGCAGGCCTGGGTGGGTCTGCTGGGGTGGAGGGGCTCTTGGTCTCCAGGGGCGGCATATGGCAGCAGCCCTGGTCGCGGGCCGAGGAATGTCGGGGGAAGGAGGAGAAACCTCTCAAATGAAGCAAGCTCTGCCCTTCCGAGCACTGGCTTCGGGAGCAGCAGTTAGAGATAGCAGGACGACATCTCCTGGGCATGACCTTGTTGGCTGAGCCCCTTCAAACTAGATCAATGAGCTTTTTATCCCAAACTTGGCAAGAGGGTTTGTATCTACTATTAACATGTAGAGGTGGTGTGCCACTGCCTTTACACACAGCGAGCCACCAGAATAGCTTCCTTTGCTGCTAGGAATAAACACGGGATGTGGCTCTGGTCAATGAGATGTAAGCTCATGTGTCAGGGAGAATCCCAGAAGTTCCTTCAAAGGGGTGCAGCATGCCCCTGTCCCCTCTCCCCTGCTGATGCTCGGAATGTGCTTCCAGCTAACTAGAGTTCCACTAGCCACTTGGGCCAGAAAGAGGAGAGTTACATGTGCGGACAGCGAAGGGGACAGCAGGAAGCAGCCTGGGTCCCTGATGACCAGAGAGCTCCTCTTCAGCTCTGGGCTGCCCACTCCAGACTCCTTTTACATGAAAGAGAGACACCCTTTATCTTATTTAAGCCACTGACTATAGGTCTCTCTTAATCCCAGTCTGATGTGTCATCATGGACACAAGTGGCTGCATATGTGATGTGATTTGAGAAGGGGCAAAAAGGTCCCCCTTCCCCAAAACACCTCATCTGAGCTCTGCCTTGGCCATTTATTCCTTTGTGTGAGTCGGTGCCACCTACGGTCTCTCTGAAGGTGCAGGCCCTGGGAAGGGAGAACACGGTCAAGCTGAGGCATCGTGGAGCACTGGTCAGACTCTTTTCTTCCCACAGTAGGTGGGAGAGAGGGACAGACAGGGAAGAGAGGGCAACCGGGGAGGAGGGAGGAACAACTTTGGAGCAGGAGTCCCTGTCCGTGGAGGGCAGGCCTGGGTGGGTCTGCTGGGGTGGAGGGGCTCTTGGTCTCCAGGGGCGGCATATGGCAGCAGGAGAAGATGCACCAAAGACCGGCTGCACAGTGTCCTTCCTAAGGAGGCGCCACACCCCCCACCCCTCCTGATGCAGGAGGTCACCTCTGACTCCCCGCGGCCCCTAATTCTGGAGCGGGGTTCCCCCCCCACCGCCCCCACTGCCTGGAGCCGCCTCAAGGCCCCACCTTGCTATCCATGTAGGCTTCCGTCCAGGTGATGTCGTGGTCGTGGTTGATGACCATGGGCCGGCTGAGCACATGCAGGTACTCCATCACGTTCTCCTGGGCGTCTGCCAGCGTGGAGATCTGCGTGTAGTAGCCTGGCAGGGGGAAGGGGAAGGGTCAGTGGCTGTGGACCTCGGCAGGCCCCATGCCCTCCCCCTCTGCTGACGGCTCCCTCTGGGAACTGCCCTGGCCCAGGGACTTCTTCCCCAAGGTTACACCCTCACCAGTGGGACACAGAGGCCCCCCTGCCTCACCTCGGGGAGCTCTCAGGGCCTTCCCCGCTGCAGAGCTGCTCCCTCCCCAATCCTGTCTCCCCACTTCCCTATGGGGGACCTCCCAAGAGCACCCTCCAGTATGTCTTCTCCATGTAACTCTCCCCTGGGGTCTGTTTGCAGGGAGCCCAGCCAATCTAAGACAGTGAGTCCCGCGCCCCCCCAACCTCCTTGTTCCACTGATCACTGTCCTTCCTCGGGTGTGGGATGTCACAGCCGCTTCACTGTGGCCATAGCGATGTTTAAAAGAGCAGGGGCTCATGCAGCTGTGAGTGGTCAGCACTGTTTATGTCTCAGCCTCACTCCTATCAGCTCCCGCAGACGTTCACCCCACGGCCAGTCCCCGGCATGTCTGTCATCTCAGCCTCTGAACATGCTGCTCCCTCTGTCAGCAACACCTTTCCCTTTGCCCCCAGACTGGGGAAGTGCCTCTGCCAGTGCTCCCCAGCACCCCGCCCAGGCTGTGCCTGTCCACCGTCACAGCACACAGCAGATTACACCGTCACCGACGGTTTACTCATTTGTCCCCTGCTGGACAGTACCAAGAGCAAGATTGGTCCTGAGTCCATCCTGAGCACTCTCAATTCGCAGGGCCTGGAAAGAGTGCCAGGCGCACAGCAGATTCTCAGCAAACTTCTGTTGAATCAGCAGTGCCTAAGAGGGCACCGCGCAGCCCAGGTCGGAGATAATGAGGACTGTTTTCACACAAAACATTATTCCAAGGGAAATGGTGATGCTCTGCTTTCTGTCTGGGAGCAGCACCAGAGTCAGTGGCTTGATTGCCACAAGGGGATGGATGCAGGACAGAAGAGAGAGCTCACATTGAGAATGCTGGTCCCACCCCAGCCTCCCCCTGGCTTCTATATGGTAGTTTGGTATAAGGCTTTATTTGAAGAGACAGTTCTTCTTTCTTGCTCAAACCCTGCAGAGATGACCTCTAATTGTCATTTCAGGTGACCTTATGACTTAGAGTCCCTCCAGAAGTAATCGAGCATTTCCTCAAGGCTTTGTAGAGAAATCTACATTTTGTCTTGCTTTTTCCAACTAAGCAGAAGGAGGGGCAGAGACTATTATTCTCGGCAGAGCACAGCTCCTCAGCAAGGCCCATGTGGAAGCCCCAGAAGCCCACTGCAGAGCTAGGGCTGGAGCTCACAGACCCCTCAAGGCTGTTGTCCAGACTGGGCCACACACCTTTCACGCACAGGTCTATGAGCTAGGTAACAGGAAAAGGTTCTTGGAGCCGTGCGTGAAGAAACAATAGGCTTTATTTTTAGATGCGAGCTCTGCCGACCTGCAGTTCAGAGCCTCTGCCTCACCCACCGAAGAGCACACAAAAATAGCAACAAGCATAAGGATACACGAGTGCACATGTGCACTAGCTCTACTCCCACACAACTTGTTTACAAAGGATGCGCTGCACCACACCCAACCAGACCAAGGCCAGCGGCCCTGACTAAACTACTCCGTCTTCCTCACACCTATGCTCAGCGCCTTTGGGCCCAGCATGCTGTCCTGTGCTTAGGCGCAGCTGCAGGGTGCTCTCACCTTTGTTGTTGCAAGCAATCCACCGCATGCGGTCAGCAAAAGTCACTTCTCTCCCAATAAGGTAAGTGAAAACTCGGACCTAATCCACAACACACAGATCAACTCAGCAGCCACAATTCTGGGCCATAAGTAGTGTTAACATTATCCACGTGAGCCTAAAAAGTTGGGTCAGGCACTTTCCAGTCTTTGGGTTCTCCAATCCCACCCCCTTTGATGAGAGAAGTCCCTGTGGCCCTGGTAGCAGCATGGCTTGCCCAGGGCACAGTGACGGCAGGGCAGGATGAGGCCGAGGTCCACAGCCCAGCAGTTCCATGTCTCAAAACTGCATTGTTCCCTCACCCTGAAGTCCCTCACTCCAGGCTTCTGTGCCCACGGGTCGCCATGATTTTGGAACACCAACGTAGGATGTATCTGAATCTATGAACGGGCCTACTGGGAAAGAACATTTGGGCTCCAGGCCATTCTCTTCTGGGTCCCACCGGTTACCCCACGGCAGTGGGAGAAGCTCCCTTCCCCCGTGACCTCCGCCGGGAGAGTCACCTTGCGGTCTGGCCAGTTATACTGCTCGAACACAGGCTTGTAATCCTCCACAGCCCCATCGGTGATCAGCATGATGGCCTGGTTGCAGAGACTTCCTTGCCTGGCCTCCTGGAACTGTGGGAGGCGGGGAGGGTGCCGTGAAGACCTGCCCCTTCCTTACCCCCTCCCCGCAAGTCCCAGTGTCAGCAGCTGCGGGCACCTGCTTCAGGATCTGGAAGGCTTCACTCAGGGCTTGGTTCACCACTCCCACGCCTTTGACCATCAGCCCATCCACCAGCTGTTTGAAATGCTGTCGCGGGTGAGACATTAGAGGAGTCAGTGGGTTGAGAGGGCCAGGGGATCTTCAGCTTTGGCCTTCACTTAGGATGCTGTTTAGCTATTATCCAGAGGGACATGACTGCAGGGCCCGTGTCTCCATGATGCAGCTAATTTCATGGACTGGACCCCTTCTATAGAAGTTTCTCAAACACCCCCAAGATAAACTGCGAGAGCAGGAATGGCCTGGTACAAATCCGTGCCACCCCTGCAGGGAAATGCCAAAGGCAAGGCCACCCGGGGGGGAAAGTCCAGGATGGAGGCAAAGAATGGTCTTGCCCACAGCCAGCGGTGAGCATTTCTCAGGAAAACTGTGGTGGAGCCCGGGGCTGAGGGGGACTCAAGAGGAAGCCACACCCAACCCCCAATTGCAGAGGGAAGGATCTGTGACGCGTGACTCCTCCCTTCTATAAACCGTCCTCACATCCTCTCCCCCTCGGTCTTTTACCAGAAAATAGGACTCAACCCAACGGGTTTGAATTTGTCCTCCTTTTGGGGAAGCTCCTCATGTAGACTGACATACTGGAAAGGCCCACGTGGGAGGCAAAGGAGGAAACTGAGTCCTGGATGATCCGCAGAGTGAAAAACCAGCATAAGCAAGAAGCCCTAGGGTGGGAGGTCTCTGATAGCTAAATGCACATGTGCAGGGTGATCTCCGGGGCGAACTCACGTGGGTGACTGCCAACTGGCTCTGCTCTTTCCAAGTGCCATGGAAACAAGCAAAAGGGCCGTGGAAGCAGTCTGCATGGACGACTCCCCCCAGCCTGAGGACAGCAGGGGCTCAGAAGCACCGGGCCACAAGTGGACACTCACCTCGCGGTTGTCTCGATCTGCCTGGACAAGGATCCCTTTAAAGCAAGGCTCGATGTAGTAGACGTAGTCGTTGTACTGCAGTCGCAGCCAGTGGAGGGGCGGGTGGGGCAGGGACAACAGGACCAGGTTGGAAAGTCAGGCCCCACGGAGACGCCCAGCAACTCACAGGGGGGTGGGGCAGGGCTCGCCTAGGCACCTGCACGGTGTCATCTGGGGCACCCTACACGCTCTACGCTACACTCTCTATGCTTACTGCAGTTTTTCTGAGCAGGGAGAACAGGGCCTTAACTCTAAACAGCCCCGTCCACCCCGCTCCCCTGCCAGCTTTGCTCAGTGGCTCATGTCCTGGAGCGCACGGAGACCTGCAGTCAGGGAGAGAGCCTTTGTACTCCGCCCCAAGAGCAGACGAGGTGCCTTCCGCCACCTGCAGGGCCCTCCCCACCCTGCTCTTCTCTCTGCCTTGCATGTGTGAAGAGGGTCCTTCAGCTATCAGCATGGGATGGGAGTTGGAGGAAAAACGAGTCATTCCTGCTTCCCCCTAGATGAAATACAAATCTTCAAGGTGTTCCTAATCTGCCTTCTGTGTAAATTAGAGGAGGAGAGAAGGGGAGATGGTAAGAACACCAGGGAAGAACTGCACGGGTGCTCTGGGGAGAACGTCAGGAGTGAACGCTCCCCCAATTGCTACCCCCCAACAGCTGGAGAGGCTGGGCCTGGCCGAAGGGAGGGTGGGCAGGCTCCAAGGCACGAGTGCTTGGCCCCACTCTCACTGGGTGCCTGTCACTACTGCAGGTCCAGGGACAGGGATGGTGAGGAGACCAACACAGGGAGGGTGGGGTCTAGGAGAGAGGCAGGTGGGTAAATTGAGGCCTCAGGGATGGGGTGACAGCTTCACCCCTCAACATGATACTTTTGAAGTTAGACAATTTTGCCTTGGTATTTCTTTACTAGATAAGTAAATTCCACTAAAGATAAGAATTGTCAGCAATGTGACAGAGTGGTGGACAAAATTTTGGGATCAGGAGGCTTTCAAAATTATACCACCAAAGTGGCTGTCAACGCTGCCTCCTTAGAGGTAGAATGGCCCACGTTTCGTTTTGTTTTAAATTGTATCTCCCCTTTTCTTTCTTCTTTATTCCTCCTTTCTCCCAATGCGTCTGGATTTGGGTGGGATAAAGGAAGTGGGAAAACTGGAATTGTAAATCAAGACCCCAGGGACCATCCACGCTACAGCGGGATGGAGAGGCTATTCCAGCGACGGGCGCCAGCCAAGAGCACGGGATGCACATAAAGTAATTCTTACTCAGGCTGGCGATTCCTCACCACTGTCAGATCCTAGACTCCTCTGAGGGACTGATGAAAGATGTGGACTCAGAAAAATGGTCGTCCACACTTTACATATAATTCCAGAAACGTTACGGACCTCTTGACGCCACCCTTGGGCAGACCGTGGACCTCAGGCTAGAGAAAAGAACCGTTCCGCAATAGCAGGCACTGAGCAGCTGTAAGAGCAGGTCACTCTGGTGCAGGTAGAAGGAAGATTTTTCTAGAACAAGTGAGAACTATTCCAGAACAAGAAGGCTGACTTACTGCGATGATATTGACAAAGTCGTTTTCTCCCAGGGTGTCCAGGATGGTGGAAATGGTGTGCTTGGCAATCGTCATCCGCAGCCCCTTCATGCTGCCACTCACGTCCACCACTATCACTATGTCCTTGGGAGAAGTAGCAGCTTGAATGTACCTTTAGCAGAAAGAAGAGACAGACCAACGAGGGGAAAACCAAAGCCAGAACAGTCACTTGACCGAGAGTCTCTGGTTATTTCCATTTGGATTCTGGCCCAAGTGTACCCAAAGTTTAGGTCAATGTCCCATCTATGCCAGGTTTTATAATGTCCCATAACCACTGGACAGCCTTCTGAAGCTACTTGGGGTGGCAATAGTTGGGAACATGCCTGCCTAACGGGCCAGGTCAAGCCCTGGGGGTAACCCTTGTCCTTTTTGATTTAGACCAGCCAGGGTCCCTGAGGGACTGGCGGCAGGAAGAGAGACAGCTGGAGTCCACCCTCAGATTCTGTTACAAATCTGCCAAGAAAGGGGTGTCAAGGGAGAGGAGAGCCCAGCAGAGAGCCCTGGAAGGAGGTTTAAGTTGGGAAAGACAAATACGATCAGTCCTGGAGCAAGGGCAGTTGTAGAGGGAAGGGAGGAACGTGGCTACGCATCGAAGGACCTTGAGTGGTGGTGGGGAGGGGGCAGGAGTGGAGGAGAACTAGGTGAAACCCAAAGGCCATAAGATAAGTGCCAGACCGGAGACCTTTCCCCTGGGAGCGCCTACCAGCCACGGTTCCGACAGTCGAAGGCAATGACTCCATTCTCATCAGGTGTCCATTTTATACCTGGGGAAATAAAGGCTGTTTTTTTCCTAGCTCAGTGAAGCAGCCCCAGTGCTCCTGGTTGGGTGCTGACTCCCAGGATGGCCATGACCTCCGGGCAGGACCAGCTTTGGACCTTAGCAGCAGGGTGTGGACCATAGACTATACCCTATAAACTGACGCAGCCAGACAGGAGGGAGGCCACCTCTAGGGAGAGACACCTACCATCCAAACCCCCCAGATTCAGAGCTGGGGGTAATTTCGCAGGTTAGACCCTCATATGTGGTGTCTGGGACTCATTTGTAAGGCTGAACCTCATATCAAGTAGTGGAAAGGAAAGCTTTGGGAAGGTGTGACTTCTAACATTCGTTACCATCCAGGAAACCATGGACAAAGTGGTGAGACAACTAAGTGCCCTGACTTCTAACCCACCTGCCTCTAGCCAGGCTAAGCTCATTAGCACTTGTGATCCTTCCTGTTGGCTGGGCTGGGGGAAATGCTTTGGCTATATGACTGTAAGTAACTTGAGGTCAGGGATTCTCAGCAACTAGAGAGTAGATGCTCAGTAAATGTTTATCATCTGAACAGAAGAACAATTGAATGAGTATGAAAGATCTTGTTTTGATGCACAAAAGGATTTTCATAATTGGGAATAGTGGATTCAGAATAAGAAGATTAAGAATAACAGATGACAGGGGCCTCAGCCATATCCCACCTGACATCCACAACCAGCCCAGAGACAACCACTGAGCTGCTGCAGGAAGCACCCTGGGCTCCCGAGATGGAGCGGTGGGGGGCTGAGGGACTCAGCCATGTCCCCCTGAAATCTGCACCAAGCCCACTGATGACCACTGAGCCACCACCAGAAATGCCCCGGACTCCTGAGCCAGGGAGGTGCGGAGCTGAGGGCTTCAGCCACACCCCTGACATCAGCATCTAGCCCAGCAATGACCAAGCCACTGCTGGAAGCCCCCTGGTCTCCCCTGCTGGAATGAGAGGGGTGCCACAGGCCTCAACCATGCCCCCTCCTTCCTTCTCCCTCCACCCTATTCTCCTCCTTCTTTCCCTCTCCCCCTCCCTCCAACTCTCCACAATATCTTAGAATATAAAAAAATAATAATATTAACAAATAAATAAAACAACACTTAGACACTTTAAAGAAAAGAATAACAGATGAAATTATAATATGTTGTGCTTGAGCTAGAAAAAAATTGTGTGCAGTATCATGAGTGTCTAGAACTCCAGGAGAACTTCCTATTCCACAGCAGTTAGACTTGGCTGAGATGTACTCTTTGAGGCATCGCTAGTCTCTCAAAGGTAAGAGAGTTTTATAGCAACCATGCACCCAAAACCAAATGAAGGAGAACAGAGTCTTGAGGTTCAGGGATAGAGACCAGGACAGCCAAGAGCCAAGGCCTTGGAGGTGGGAAGCAGGACCAGAGCCATGGGCAGTGTTGGTGTCCTAGTTGCATGCATTTTCACTTCTATGTGTCTACATATGTTTTTATTTATCCTGCCTTTCTACGGCCACATTCTTACAGCAATGTGTTCATGGGGAATTTGATCCTTAGAATAGCAATGAGAAGGAGAAGCTGAGTCTGAGGTTCTTGGCTCTGAACAAAAACCTTAGAAGTGGTCTTTGATGGTCCTGGATGGAGGTACTCTCAAGTCCAATTTATCCTCCCAAGAATTACAGATGTTGGAACTGCCAAATATGAAATATGGAACAGGTATATGTGAGAAGAACATACAATACAAAGAAGAATATACAACAAGGACCAATCAGGAATGAAGAAACAGCCTTAAAGTATGGAACTTTTAGGAATGAAAAAATATTTAGTTTGAAAAAATAAATTAAATGGATAGTGGATTATTCATAAGTAAAGAGAAAATTCACACATTTGAAGGATTTATCCAGGATCCTGTTGAGGACAGAATGAGGTGTAATACATGTCTGCTTGGAGATGCAGAAAGGCAAAAGGAAGAGCATGGGAAAGACAATGGTTAAGGAGAAAAGGTCAGCAGATGTTCTAGAACTGATTAAAAAAACACAACTCAGGGCCGGCCCGGTGGCACACTGCTGCGCCAAGGGTTCGGATCCCACATACAGACCGGTTCCCACTCGCTGGCTGAGCGAGGTGCGGGCGCAACACCGAGAGTTGCGATCCCGTTGCCGGTCCTGGTCCGGTACAGGCGCAACACTGAGGGTTGTGATCTGTTGCCAGACACGGAAAAAAAAAAAAACAACTCCACAGATTCAGGAAGCACAGTATATCTCAAGCAGGATAAATAAAAACATATCCACACGTAGACACATAGAAGTGAAAATGCAGAACTTCAAAGGCAAATAAATAAATGAATACCTTGAAAGCAGCCAGAAAGACCAAAACACCTACAAAGGAACAGCAGCTAAACTGATAACAGGTTTTCTCAACATCAGTGGAAGCCAGAAGACAGTGGAAAAACAGTTTTAAGGTGTTGATAGAAAGGAACTGTTAATTTAGAATAGCATTCCCAGCAAAGCTATCATTCAAGAATGATGATAAAAGAAAACATTTGTAGATAAATACAAACTGGAGAAGTTTATCACTGAGAGCCCTGCTGTAAGGCACTTCTGGAAGATCTACTTCGAGAAAAAGAAAATGATCTGGGAAAGATAGCTCAAGAGGCATGAAAGAGTGGTGAGCAAATGAAATGGTAAACTAGCAGTTAATTCCAAATAAGCAATGTTTATATCCAATAACAATAACAGTGTCTGATTTATGAGGATGAAAAGTTTGAAAATTAGATGACAATGGAATGGAAGTCAGGGTGGGGGAAGGAGAGGGAAGCACAAAAGTTCTAAAGTCTATTTCGACTGGGAGGAGAGTAAAAGTAGTATTTAATTTTAACATTTTGTTGTATTAAATATGGCTGACAAGATTGCACAGGTAATTACTGAAAGAATAAAAACAGAGGGATATGTTCCAAACTGATAGAAAAAGAGAGACAATGGGGTAATAAGAGATTTACCAAAAAAGGTTAATCATTAAAAAAGGAAAAAAGCAAACATAAAAACATTGGGACAAGTAGAAATGTAAAAAATAAGGTAGCATGTTCACATATATCAGTATTAGAGATAAATGAAAATGTGTTTAACTTGCCAACTAGCAACAGAGATCAACAGTTTGGATAAAAATTTTAAAGCTACAAACCATTTTCAAGAGATGTGGCTGAAACAAAAGGACATAAAAAGGTTGAAAGTAGAGGGATGGGAAAAATATATACCAGGGAAATACTAATCAAGAGTATGCTGGAGCAACTGGGAGACTTCCAGTCAAGATGGCGGAATAGATGGTCCCTAGTGTCACTCTCTCCCACAAATCAACCGATTTACAACTATAAAAGCATAACATCAAGTGCATAAGGAAGGGGGAGATGTCCAGTGGGGGAGGCAGAAGCTCCGCGGAGAACACATGCCCTGTGGTGCCACCATCGCATGATCCAGCAGATAGGCTTCACTGCTGCCACCTGGCTCCATTCCCAGCCCGGCCCAGTGTGCATGGAGTGGGGAGACGTCCAGGAGGGGAGGCGGAGGCTCCACAGAAAACACACACCCGGTGGGGCCACCACTGTGTGATCCAGCAAGTAGGCTTCACAGCAGGCACCCGGCTTCATTCCCAGCCCGCCCCAGTGCACACGGAGCAGGGTGATGTCCGGCAGGGGAGGTGGGAACTCTGCAGGGACCACACCACTGTCGCGGGATCCAGCAGCCCAGCCCAGTGCACGCGGAGCAGGGAGACATCCAGTGGGCGAGGCAGAAGCTCTGCAGAGACCACACCGCTGCTGCGCGATCCAGCAGCCTCTCCCAGTGCATATGGAGCAGAGAGACATCCAGCAGGGGAGGCGGAAGCTCTGTAGAGGCCACACACCCTGTGGGGGGCCCACTGCTGCACGATCCAGCAGCAGGTAGGCTTCACCACTGCCACCTGGCTCCATCCCAAGCCCAGCCCAGCACGCACGGAGCAAGGAGACATCCAGCAGGGGAAGGGGAAGCTCCACAGAGACCACACACTCTGCGGTGCCTCCGCACATCCCAGCAGCCTGGCCCAGTGCACGCAGAACAGGGAGATGTCCAGCAGGGGAGGTGGAAACTCGGCAGAGAACACACACCCTGCGGTACCACCCCGTGACCCAGCGGCCTGGCCGAGTCCAAGCTGAGCAGAGAGCTGGCTCCCTGGCGAGGTCCAAGACTCGAGGCAACCACATACGCAAGGCACTAGTGGCCAACTGATCAGTCACTGAGGTAGCCATAACAAATTGGCAACCCCAACAACATCTTAGTCAGACAATAGTGTCAAATCTGTGGACTGTGAAACCCCCTGCCACAATGAATAAACATCAAAGAAAAGATACCAGAAATATGAAAAATCAAGAAAGTACACCACCAAAGGGTAATAACTCTCAAGCTCTAGATCCTACAGAACAAGAACCCCTTGAAATTACTGACAAGGAATTTCGAGTGATAATTCTAAGGAAACTGAATGAGATACAAGAAAACTCAGCTAGACAACATGATGAAATGAGGCAAAGTATACAGGACCTGAAAGAAGAAATGTACAAGGAAATCAATGCCCTAAAAAAAAAATGTAGCAGAACTTGCTCAGATGAAGAATTTATCCAACAAAATAAAAAACACAACGGAGAGTTTAACCAGCAGGCTTGCGGAAGTTGAAGAGAGAACCTCTGAACTTGAACATAGGCTGTTAGAAATAACACAGGCAGACAAAAAAAAAAAAAAAAAAGAAAGAAAGAAAGAAAAGAAAAGAAAAAGAAAAAGAAAAAAGAATCAAAGGCATTGAAGAAAATCTAAGAGAGATATCAGACAACCTTAAGCGCTCAAATATCCAAGTCATCAGTATTCCAGAAGGGGAGGAAAAAGGATACTGCATTGAAAACATATTCAACAAAATAGTGGCAGAAAACTTCCCAGGTATAGGAAAAATCACAGATCTTCAGATCCAGGAAGCTCAAAGATCTCCAAACATATTCAACCCAAAAAGGTCTTCTCCAAGACAAGTTATAGTCAAATTGGCAAAACTCAAAGACAAAGAGAGAATCTTAAAAGCTGCAAGAGAGAAGCATCAAATCACCTATAAGGGGGGCCGGCCCGGTGGTGCACTGTGCTAGTGTGCCGCTTGGGAAGCATGGCAGCGCTCCCACCGAGGGTTCGGATCCCACATACAGACCGGTTCCCGCTCACTGGCTGAGCGAGGCGCGGGGGCAACACCGAGGGTTGCGATCCCGTTGCTGGTCCCAGTCCGGTACGGGGGCGACACTGAGGGTTGCGATCTGTTGCTGGACACGGAAAAAAAAAAAAAAAAAGACAAAAATCACCTATAAGGGAGCCCCAATCAGACTAACATCAGACTTTTCATCACAAACCCTAAAAGCCAGAAAGGAATGGGATGATATATTCAAAATACTAAAAGACAGAGATTGCCAGCCAAGAATACTCTACCCTGCAAGGCTGTCCTTCTGAAATGAAGGGCAAATAGTTGTATTTCTCAGACAAACAAAAACTGCAGGCGTTCACCACCACATGACCACCCTTACAAGAAATTCTCAAGGGAGTACTGGGATTGGTTCCTGAAAATTAACTACCACTGCCATAAAAACCCAAGAAAAATCAAAACCCACTAGTATAATAAAAATGGCATTCATGAAGAGAAAACAAAAAACCAAAAACGCTACCTACAACCCAAGGAACTAACAAATACAGAAAACAAACAGTAAATCAGAAAGCAAGGAACAAAAGACACCTAAGACAACCAATCAATAAACTGCTAGGAATAAATCAACACCTTTCAATAACAACTCAATGTAAAAGGTTTAAATTCCCCAATCAAAA
>NW_007726895.1:490587-490873 GCF_000696425.1 Galeopterus variegatus
AAAAAGAATGAAATACTGCCATTTGCAACAACATGGATGGACCGTGAGAGAATTATATTAACTGAAACAAGTCAGGCACAGAAAGAGCAATACCACATGTTCTCACTTATTGGTGGAAGCTAAAAATAAATAAATAAATTCACACACACACAAAATAAAACTCGGGGGGGGGGGGGGGGGAGAAGACATAACAATTACAATTCCTTGAAGTTGATACGACAAGCAAACAGAAAGGACATTGTTGGGAGGGAGGTTTCGGTAATTGGCCACAATAATCAACCACATT
>NW_007726895.1:491736-495029 GCF_000696425.1 Galeopterus variegatus
AAAAAAAAAAAAAAAAAAAGGGGGGGGGGGGGGGGCAGAAGAAGACATAACAATTACAATTCCTTGAAGTTGATACGACAAGCAAACAGAAAGGACATTGTTGGGAGGGACGTTTCGGTAATGGGCCACAATAATCAACCACATTGTATATCAACAAAATAAAATAAAATAAAATAAAAAGAGAAAAAATATTTTAAAAAACAGCATGCTGGTGTCACTCTACGAATATCAGACAAAAGAGATGTATAATAAAAAGTGTCATAAGGGCTAATGAGGGTCAAATGAACATAAAACTAGCAAAGATATAGAAACTTTAAGCAATACAAGTAACAAGCTTGATCTAATGACATATACAAAAATGTTCATCTACAATGAGAGCACACTTCTCAGGCACACGTGGAATATTTACAAAACCTGATGACATAGTAGGCCATTAAAATAAATCTCAATTAATTTCACATAATTAGTACCACATACAATGTATTCTCTGATCACAAAGCAATTGAATTAGACATTTATAATGAAAAGATAAATATAAAATTCTGGTATATCGGGAAATTTAAAAGCACACTTTAAATAATTTAAGTATTAAAGAAGAAATCACAGGAAAATTTAAAATTACTCAGAACCGAATGATAATGAAAACACTTCAATGACACAAAAATCACAGGCAAGAAAAGACAAAAAAAAGATAAATTGGACATCAAAACTTCCATCCATCAAAGGATACAATCAACAGAGTGAAAAGGCAGCCCAGAGAGTGGGAGCAAATATTTACAAATCATAAATCTGATAACAGGTTAATATCCAGAATATATAAGGAACTCTTACAACTCAACAACAACAACAACAAAATAACAACCTGATTAAAAAATAGACTAAGGTCTTGAATAGACATTTCTCCAAAGAAGATATACAAATGGCCAATAAGCACATGAAACATCACTAATAATTAGGGGAATGCAAATCTAAACCACAATGGAGAACATTTTATACCGGTTAGGACGTGTTATGGATTGAATTGTGTCCCCCAAAGTTCCATGTATTAGAAACTTAACCCCCTCTGTGAGAGCGTTAAGACGTTATGGTAATTAAAAGGGGGGCCTTGAAGAGGTGATTAGATTGTGAGGACCATGCCCTAGTGAGTGGATTAATCCATCGATGGCGTGATGGTGGTATGGGAGTGGTTCTGATGGCTCTAAAAGGTCGGCATGTGAGAAGCTCTCTCTCTGCTTCCGCATGGCTGAAGTCACTACCAAGAACAAGGCCTTCATCAAATGTGTTCCCCAGACTTTGGACTTCCAGCCTCCAAAACTGTAAGCAATGAATATTGTTTCTTTACAAATTACCCCGTTTCAGGTATTTCTGTTATAAGCAACAGAAATGGACTAATTTAAGTTGGCTACTATTAAACAACAACAATAAACTGTCAAAAATGTGGAGAAATTGGAACCCTTGTGTATTGGTGGTGAAAATGTAAAGTGGTGCAGCTGTTATGGAAAACAGTATGGCAGTTCCTTAAAAAATGAAAAATAGAATTATGATACCATCCAGCAATTCCACTTCTTGGTATATACCCAGAAGAATTAAAAGCAGGACCTTGAAGAGATACTTGTACACCACGTTCATAGCAGCATTATTTGCAATAGCCAAAAGGTGGAAACAACCCAAACGTCCACTGAGGACATGTCCATGGGTAAACAAAATGTGGTATATTCATACAATGAAATATTATTTTGCCCTGAAAAGCAAAGAAATTCTGACACATGCTACAAATGGATGAATCTTGAGGAAATTATGCTAGGTGAAGGAATCCTATTAAAAAAAAGACAAATACTGACTTCTCGGAGCTTCTCCCTGACAAGCAAGGAGACCCTTGGGTCTGGTTCTTGCACTTTCTTTGGCAGCATGGCCCCCAAATGCCAGTCTTCCCTTCTGCCTCAAATGAAGAGACCAAGACCACCTCCTGTCCCAAGGTCAGAGGAGACATCAGCCTCCCTGCACTTCCCAAAGAAAGAAAAAGAACAGCAAGAAGCAGTTGAACCTATTGATGAAGTACTAAATGAAATAGACTTAATGAACAAGCCACTGACGAGATCTTGAAAGTAGAACAGAAATATAATAAACTCCACCAACCATTTTTTCAGAAGAGGTCAGAATTGATCACCAAAATCCCAAATTTGGGGGTAACAACATTTGTCGACCACCCGCAAGTGTCTGCACTGCTTGGGGAGGAAGATGACGAGGCGCTGCATTATTTGACCAGAGTTGAAGGGACAGAATTTGAAGATGTTAAATCAAGTTACAGAATAGATTTTTATTTTGATCAAAATCCTTACTTCAAAAATAAAGTTCTCTCCAAAGAATTTCATCTGAATGAGAGCGGTGATCTGTCTTCAAAGTCCACCGAAATCATATGGAAATCCGGAAAGGATGTGACGAAACGTTCAAGTCCAACACAGAGTAAAGCCAGCAGGAAGAGGCAGCACGAGGGACCAGAGAGCTTCTACCTGGCTGGCTGACCATTCTGACGCAGGTGCAGGTGAGCTAGGGGAAGCCGTCACAGATGATATGTGGCCAAATCCGTTACAGCCCTGCTTGGTTCCTGATATGGATGATGACGAAGGGCAAAGGACTGGAGGACACTGATGAAGAAGGGGATGAGGATGAAGGTGAAGATGATGATGAAAGGGAGGAAGGAGAGGAGGAGGAAGGAGGAGATGACTCAGAGCACCGATCGATTCCAACCTTCCTTTTTAAAAAGAATTTTCTCCAATCTCTGGGAGCAAGTTGCAGCCTTTTTTCCCCCATTCCCCCTGCCCTTGTGCTCAGTCGCCCTGCTCTTGAGGTCTCTTTTCTCTGCACCATGGTTCTCAACTTGTTGGGGGGAAATGCCTTGAGCAGAATACAATGGGAAAAGAATCTCTACCCCTTTCTGTTCCCAATTCATTTTTATCCCTTCCTGTCTCCACAAAAACTGTATGGAGTCAACACCACCGTGCTCTGTGGGAAAAGAGAAAACCTGCTCCCTTCGCTCTGCTGGAAGCTGGAGGGGCCAGGCCCCCGTGCAGTAGTGCATAGAATTCTAGCTTCTTTCCTCCTTTCTCTGTATATTGGGCTCAGAGATTACACTGTGTCTCTAAGTGAATATGGACAGTTAGCATTTACCAACATGTATCTGTCTACTTTCTCTTGTTTAAAAAAACAAACAAAAAACTTTAAAAAGTGGGGTTACAGAAGGTCAGCAAAGGGTGGGTTTGAGATGTTTGGGTGGGTTAAGTGGGCATTTTGAC
>NW_007726895.1:495729-507305 GCF_000696425.1 Galeopterus variegatus
TAATGATGACTTGAGCCCTGCCACTCAATGGGAGAATCAGCAGAACCTGTAGGATCTTATTAGGAATTGACATTCTCTATCATAATTTTGTTCCTGTTTATTTTAAAAATTTCTTTTTGTTTCACTGGAAAGGAAAGATGATGCTCAGTTTTTTTTTTTCCTTTTTGTCTTTTTTTACTGACCGGTAACAGGATCGCAACCCTTGGTGTCGCGCCCATACCAGGGACCGGCAACAGGATCGCAACCCTCGGTGTTGTGTCCGCACCGCGCTCAGCCAGTGAGCGGGAACTGGTCTCCACATGGGATCCGAACCCTCAGCGGGAGTGCCGCCATGCTCCCAAGTGGTGCACTCTCCAGTGCGCCACCGGGCTGGCCCAGATGCTCAGTTTTAAACGTTAAAAGTGTACAAGTTGTTGGGCCGGCCTGGTGGCGCACTCGGTAGAGTGCGGCGCTTGGAAGTGCGGCGGCGCTCCCGCCGAGGGTTCGGATCCCATATAGAGACCAGTCCGCTCACTGGTTGAGCGCGGTGCGGGCGCGACACCGAGGGTTGCGATCCCATTGCCGGTCGCGGTACGGGCGCGACACTGAGGGTTGCAATCCCGTTACCGGTCACGAAAAAAGACAAAAAGGAAAAAAAAAGTGTACAAGTTGTTTTGTTACAATAAAACTAAATGTGTACACACACAAACACACACACACACAAAGACAAACACTGTATGATCCCACTTATATGAGGTATCTGGAGTAGTCAAAATCATAGAGACAGAAAGTAGAATGACGGTTTCTGGGGATGGAAGTTGCGGGGGAGGAGAAAATGGGGAATTATTGTTTAATGGTTTAAAGTTAAAGTTTTACTAGATAAGAGTTCTAGAGATGGATAATGATGGTTGTATAGCAATGTAAATGTCCTTAGTGCCAGTATACGCTTTTAAAAAGTGCACTTAGGGGCCGGCCCGGTGGCGCACTGCTACAGTGTGCTGCTTGGGAGCGCAGCGGCACTCCCGCTGAGGGTTCGGATCCCACGTACAGACCAGCCGCTCACTGGCTGAGCGAGGGGCGGGCGCAACATCGAGGGTTGCGATCCCGTTGCCGGTCACGAAAAAAGACAAAAAGGAAAAAAAAAAGTGCACTTAATGATTGATAGTAAATTTCATTAAAAGTATTTTACCACGATTAAAAATAAAAAAATTTTGAAAACCCACTACCAATCAAAATTTGTGAGATGCAGCAAAAGTGGAGCTTCTAAAGACAAGGTATACCCTTAACATTTATTTTAGAAAGAAAGAAAGGCTAAATATTAAAGCTAAGTGTACGATTTAAGAAGTTAGGAGGAGAAATAACAGAGTAAATTCAAAGAAAGGGAAAGGATAACCTAATAAAGTTAGAGCTAAAACAGATGGAATAGAAAACAAAGAAACAACAGAGGGTGATCAAAAAAGAGAAAAGATGATTCCTGAAAAGACTAACAAAATAGAGAAACCAGTGGGGGATTGATAAAGAAAAAAAATGTATAATACTATAAATAAAAGGGTAACGTAATTATAGATACAGCAGAATTACAAAGATAATAAGAGAATAATATAGTTACATAAATTACAAAATTTGAAAATTCAGGTGAAATGGATGGATACTGAAGAATATTTTACAAAATTTTAAGAAGAAATTGAAAACCACATTATTGTTGCAAGTATTAAATAAATTGAAGCAGTAATTTTATATTACCATAAAGAAAACATTAGGCCTACGTGGTTTTTATAGACAAATTCTACCAAGTTTTCAAGGAAAAGATCATTTTAATCATATTCAAATACTTCCAGACATCAGTATTGGGAAAATTCAAAATTACTTCTTTCAGTAGCTTGTTTTGCCTTCAAAACAGAACCTGCTTATTGTATCAGCTTTACTGATAATCAGTTTCTTGCACTCCCACTTTTGTAAACGTGCAGCGGCTACTTCACTGGCTACATGAATGCTGAGAAAACAAAACTTAAAAGAACCTGGAAGAGTCTGCCTATATAAACCCTGTAAGACCTAAACTTGGGGCTCAGATCTTGGGGTGCTAGCTCATTTGGGCTTGCTGGCATAATAAAATACCTGACTCTCCAACCCTCTGGGTGCAGACCGCTTCTCTGTTGAGTTCGTTCCATAACATCAGAAGAGGGAATACTTCCCAATGTAGTCTATGAAGTTAGTATAATTTTGAAAACCAGACAAGGACAATGAAAGAAAGAAAAATTACAGGACCATTTCACTTATAAATATAGATTCAAAAATATATATCCCAAACAAAATATTAGTAAGCCAAATTCAACAATGCATAAGAGGATAATTTACTATGATCATTTCATTTTTTATAGGAATGCAAGAATGGGTTAACATTAGCAAATATAATAGTTAAGTAGTCAAAAGACAATATGCATTTCATAGAAAAAGAAATACATACAGCTAATACATATAAAGAGATGTTCAACTTCATGAGTGATCAGGGAAATACAATGCCAGACCACAGTGAAATATCATTTTATACTAAAAAAAAAATTTAACAAAAAGTTTTAAACTTTAACAATACCCAGAGTTAGGGAAAATGTGAATCTATAGGATCTCTTATTTATTGCTTGTGGGAATATAATCAATGCAAGTATTCTGGAAAACAATTTGACATTTTCTTGTAAGAGAAACCATAACATATTTTAGGACCTAGAAATTTCATTCCTAGGTATATATCGAAGAGAAACTCTTGGAATATGTCTCAGGACATGGATAAGAATGTTCTTAGCAATACTATTCATAAAAGTAAAAAACAGGAGAAAAACAAAAACTGGAAACAACCCAGATAGGATCAGGAGGATAAATAAAGTGTGATATATCTATCCCAAAAAACGTGTAACAACCCAGATGAATTTCGGTAGTGAAATACCGAATGAAAGAGAAAGTTCTAAAAATCTGTATACTAAAGGAATTTTATAAATTTCAAAAACAAGAAAGCAGAAAGGATTCTGAGAAGGTGGTGGAGGAGGAAGCACCAGGAATCTCTATCCCCAACTAGACAACAACTGCCCTGGTAGAATCTGTCTGATGTAACCATTTTGGAACTCTGGAGTATATTAAATGCTTTCAACTTTCAGAGGAAGTCCTGGATGGTAAATTGCAGTTAATTTCTGTCAATTTCAGCTCTTAGCACAGTAGTAGCTATTCACCCCCACTCCAGCCATGTGGAGGAAGCTGTGTACATGTTCTTGGAGCAGCTTGCACACAGCTTGCAGAAGCCAGGGTGAGCAAAAAGGACCCTGTCCTCCAAATACTGGGAATCTGTGCTCTGACTGCTCATTGCTGATTGTTGCTTTTGATCATGAGGTGCAAATAAATAGGTGGGCAGTCATTATTGTTGTATTTCTCTCATTGTTGCAAGCCCCTCTCTTTCTGGCTCAAGTGACTTCCAGGGGATTTAAAAGACTGGTGCCCTCTCTCCCCTTCATTTTCCTCTCTTTCTCCTTTTGGGATCCAGACATCAAAGACTAGAACATTCAAAAATAACTGCATATATGGGAAAAATTAGAACGTGACCACATGTCCAGGGAAAGGCTTAGAAAGGACCTGAGAAGACCTTAAACTCATACTTCAGGCTGGTCCTCAGCACAAAGTCTGCCTAAAACAATAAAAATAAGTAAATAAAAATAATTTTAAAAAAATAGAAAACCGTAGGGAAGAGGGAAAATCTGATTTTCAGAGTTACCACACTATAAGATTGAAATATACAGTTTTCAACAAAAAGTCACAGGAAAGTATGGCCCATTCAAAGGAAAGAAAAAATCAACAGAAACTGTCCCTGAAGAAGACCTGATGGAATATCTACTAAACAAGGACTTTATAACTGTCTTCAAGATCTCAGAGAACTAAAGGAAGATGTGGAAAAAGTAAAGAAACAATATATAAACAAAATGGAAATATCAATGAAGAGATAGAAAACCTAACAAGAAATCAAAAAGAAATTCTGGAGCTGAAAATACAATAACAAATAAAAAATTCACAAGGGATTAAAAGGTAGATTTAAACAGGCAGAAGATAGAATCAGTAAAATTGAAGATAGGACAATGGAAATTATTGAGTCTGAGGGACAGAAAGAAAAAAAATTGAAGAAAAGTAAACACAGCCTGTGGAACACTGTCAAGCTGACCAACGTATGCAATATAGGAGTCTCCGAATGAGGAGAGAAAGAGAAAGGGGAATAGAAAATATTTAAAGAAATAATGGCTGAAAAATTCCCAATGTTGAGGAAAGACATGAATACAAACACCCAAGAAGCTCAACAAACTTTAAGTAAGAGTAACCAAAGATACCAAAACTGAGGCACATTATAATCAAACTTCCAAAAAGCAAAGACAATGAGAGAATTTTGAAAGCAGTACAAGAGAAGGGACTCGTCACGTACGAAGGATCCTCAATAAGATAATCAGTAGATTTCTTTTTTTTTTTTTCCTTTTTGTCTTTTTTACTGACCGGTAACGGATCACAACCCTCGGTGTTGCGCCCGCACCTCGCTCAGCCTGTGAGCGGGAACCGGTCTCCACATGGGATCCGAACCCTCGGCGGGAGCACCGCTGCACTGCCAAGCGGTGCACTCTCCAGTGCACCACCAGGCCGGCCCATAATCAGTAGATTTCTCATCAGAAGCTTTGGAAGCCAGAAGTCAGTGGACTGATATATTTAAAAAGCTAGAAGCAAAGCAGAGCAAAACAAAACAAAAACCATACCAAAATCCTGTCAGCCAAGAATATTGTATCTGGCAAAACTGTCCTTCAAACATGAGGGAGATATTAAGATATTCCGAGATAAACAAAATCTGAGGGAATTTGTTAATACTATACATGCCCTACAAGAAATGCTCAAGGGAGTCCTGCATAATAAAATAAAATGACACTAAACCATAATTTAAAGCCATATGAAGGGCCGGCCCGGTGGCGCACTGCTACAGTGCGCCGCTTGAGAGTGCGGTGGCGCTCCCGCCGAGGGTTCAGATCCCACATACAGACCGGTTCCCGCCCACTGGCTGAGCGAGGTGCGGGTGCGACACCAAGGGTTGCGATCCCGTTGCCGGTCCCGGTCCGGTACGGGCGCGACACTGAGGGTTGCGATCCGTTGCCGGACACGAAAAGAGACAAAAAGGAAAAAAAAAAAAAGCCATATGAAGAAATAATCTCAATAAAGATAGATATATGAGCAATTATAAAAGCTAGTATACAAACCCTGGTTTATAACTCCATTTTTTGTTTTCTGCATGATTTAAGAGACTATAACATTTAAAAAACAATTATTAATCTTAAAGCTAGAATTATTTTAAATTTTGGTTTGTAATTCAAAATTTTGTTTTTTATGTAATTTCAGATACTAAGGCATTTAAAATAATTATTAGTGTATGTTTGGGCACATAATATATAAAGATGAATTTTATGACATCAACAACCAAAAGGGATGGAGACAGAACTGAAAAAAAAGCAGAGTTTTTATATTATTGAAGTTGAGCTGGTATAAATTCAAATTAGAGTGTCATAACTTTAAGATACTAAATGTAATCCCCATCATAGCCACAAATAAAATAGCTATATAGTATACATAAGAGGAAATGAAAAAGGAATTTCACTAAAAAAAAAAAAATCAACTAAACACAAATGAAGACAGTAATACAGGAAATGAGGGACAAAAAAGCTGTAAGGAATATAGAAAACTAATAGCAAAAAGACAGAAGCAAACCCCTCCTCTTCATCAGTAATTCCTTTCAATGTAAATGGACTGAACTCTCCAATCAAAAGACAGAGATTGGTAGAATGTATAAAAATACATGATTCAACTATATGCTGTCTTCAATAGACTCACTTTAGATCCAATGATACAAATAGGTTGGAAAGCAAAACAAAGGAAAAAGATATTCCATGAAAATAGTAACCAAAAATGAGCAGGGTTGGTATACTAATATTAGACAAAACAGACTTTAAAGAAGGACATTATATATTAATAAAAGGTTCAATACAGCAAGAAGATATAACAGTTGTAAATATTTATGTACCTAATGACAGGCCATCAAAATATATAAATTCAATAACTGAATTGTTATTGGAGGAAGAAATAGACAGTTCTACAATAATAGTTAGAGACCTCCATACCCTACTTTCAATAATGTATATGACAACCACAGGATAAGTGAGGAAAATAAGTAATAAATTTATAAGTAAATAGAGGACTTGAACAACACAATAAACCAACTATATCTAACAGGCATATACAGAATACTTTACCCAACAACAACATCATTCTTCTCAGGTACACATGGGACATTTTCCAGAACCAACTGTATGTTAGGCCATGAATTTAGTCTCAATAGATTTTGAAAGACAGATATCACACAAGGTAACTTCTCTAACCACAACTGGATAAAGTTATAAATCAATAACAGGAATTGAAATTATTCACAAGTTTGTGGAAATCAAGCAACATACTCTTAAAGAACTAAAGAGTCAAAGAAGAAATCACAAGGGAAATTAGAAAATACATAGAGATGAATGAAAATGAAAATACAGCATACCAAAGCGTATGGGATACAGTTAAAGCATTGCTAAAGGGGAAATTTACAGCTAAAAATGCTTGTGTTACAGAACAAGAAATAGGGCTGGCCAGTTAGCTCAGCTGGCTAGAGCATGGTGCTGGTAACACCAAGGTCCAGGGCTTGATCCCTGTACCAGCCGCCACCACCACCACCACTACCACCACCACTACCACCACCACCACCACCACCACCACCACAACAACAACAACTACAACAAAAACAAAACCAGAAATATAACTATTATGTATCAATTAAAGATAAAAATAAAAACACAAGAAAGATCTCAAATCCACAACCTAATTTTACAAATTAAGGAACTATAAAAAGCACAAACTAAACCAAAAGCTAGCAGAAAGATGCAAATAATAAAGTTTACGGCAGAGATAAACAAAATAGGAAAATAGAAAAATAATTGAGAAAATTAATGAAAACAAAAAGTGATTCTTTGAAAAGATCAACAAAATTGATAAACCTTTAGGTAGATGGACTAAGAAAAAAAGAAAGAAGACAAATTATTGAAATGAGAAATTAAAGTGGGATGTTACTATTGATTCTACAGAAATAAAAAGGATTAAAAGAGAGTACTGTGAACAACTGTGTGACAACAAATTGGATAACCTAAATGAAATGGGCAAATTCCCAGAAACACAAAACCTACCAAGACTAAGTAATGAAGAAATAGAAAATCTGAATTGGCCTATAGCTAATAAGGAGACTAAACCAGTAATCAAAATCTTCCCCAAAAGAAAAGCCCTGGATCTGATGGCTTCACTGGTGCGTTCTACTGAATATTTAAAGAAGAACTCATACCAATTCATCTAATTCAATTCAAATCTGACACCATCTACCTGGAGATGGTGTCAGATCCTATAGTTGGAGGGGTCAGTCCCTAAGACTGCTTCCCTGACCCCCAGTTCTGATGCCAATTGCAATCTCCAGGTCATTTTACCTGTGCTTCTGACTGACTGGCTATAAATTAGGGTGCTCAAGTCTTCTTCCTTAGGTTTGATTAGTTTGCTAGAGCCACTCACAGAACTCAGGGAAACACTTACATTTACCCATTTATTATAAAGGATATTACAAAGGATACAGATGAAGAGATGCTTAGGGCGAGGTATGGGGGAAGGGTCATGGAGCTTCCATGCTCTCCCCAGCATTCCACCCTTCAGGAACCTCCATGTGATCACCTATCTGCTATCCAGAAGTTCTCTAAACCTAGTTCTTTTGGGTTTTTATGGGAGCTTCATTATGTAGGCAAAATTGATTAAATCATTGGCCATTAGTGATCAACTTAACCTTCAGCCCCTCTCTCCTTCTTGGAGATTAGGGGGTGGGGCTGAAACTTCCAACCCTCTGAGTATATATGGCTGTTTCCCTTGGCAACCAGCCCCCATCCTGTGGCGTCTAGGGGCTTTCCATAAATTGCTTCATTAACATAAGCTTAGGTGTGTTTGAAAGGGCTATTGTAAATAACAAAAGACTGTCTCTCACCTTTATTACTCAAGAGCTACTTCAGGAACCAAGGACAAAAGGTCAAATACTTTAACAAAAAATATTCTTATTGCTCTAGTCACTTAGGAAATAAGGCATACAGGAGCAAAGAGCCAAGAATTGTGGATGAAACATAAAATATATACATCATAATATCACACCAGTTCTTCTCAAACTTTTCCCCAAAACTGAAGAAGCGAGAATACTTCCTAACTCAAGCATTACCCTGGGCAAGTATTACCCTCATATCAAAATCAGGCAAAGACACAAAAATAAAAACAAATTAAAAAAAAAAAACCAGAAAAAACCTACTGACCAATATCCTTTATGACATTGAGCAAAAATCCTCAAGACAATACCAGCAAACCAAATTCAGCAGCGCATTAAAAGGATTATACACCATAACCAAATGAGATTTATTCCTGGACTGGACAGTTCAACATATAAAAATTGATCGATATAATACACCACACTAACAGAATAAAGGGGGAAAAACCCACATGACCATCCCAATTGATGCAGAAAATGCTTTCATGATAAAAACACTCAACAAACTAGCAGTAGAAGAAAACTACCTTAACATATAAAAGCCACTTCTGGAAAAACCCACAGCAAATACATTCAATGATGAAAGACTGAAAGCTTTTCCTTTAAGATCAAGATGCCCACTAGGGCCACTTCTACTCAACATAGTACCAGGAGTTCTAGCTGAGCAATTGTATTAGTCAGTATATGTTGCTTATAACAGAAATATCTGAGACTGGGTGTTGGGAAAATAGAATAATTTAATCAGGCCCCCTCACCTTAGGTCTGGTTGGGGGTGGTGTGGCACATTCTTTGTAAATAAGTTGTGTGCAGGTGGAGTTAGTGTGCCTGCATGGCGCCACCATCTGGCTGGTGTTTACTGCCTCGGGCATCTGCCCCACGTGGCCATGCTCTCCAACCTATGGCTCCAAGGACTTTTTTGCTGGTTACCTAGCTTGTAGACCTGCATGTGAATGGTTTGTGCCCCAGTCTGTGAACAGGCTTGAGGGGTCTGTGAGCTCCAGACCCAGCCTTAGCTCAGCAACTGGCATAGTCATAGCAGGATTCTGAGCAGGTACAGGAGAGGAAAACCCCTTGGAAGAAGGAGGAAATGCGTCTACTTTGGGTGCTCTATGGCCGCTTTCCTGTTGACTGGGATCTGGTTGCTGCTCACCGTATTGCAAGGCAGCATAGACCAGGCACTATGGCAGAAACCCCTTGGGAAGGGGAGGATGGCTCGCTGGGTGCCACTTAAACCCAAGAAGGCTCAGAGGGTGCCACTTAAACTCAGTGGCTGGCCAGGTGCCATATAGACCTGAGAAAGTAGATGGCTCGACAGATGCTATATAAGCCTGAGAATAGAGGGACTGAGTGAATGCAGTTGTTGGAACTGTGGATGAACACTGTAGAACTGCCTGAGACTGTGAGTGGATAGCTGATGTAAGCCGAGCTGATTCAAGTAATTCAGGAGCTGGGGATGGGGCAGCTAGAAGCTGATAGCCAAGACAATGAAAAGGCCCTGAGGGCGTTTCAGAAGTTTGGGAGAGCACCCCTCCCATCACAGAGGCCTAGGAGAACTGAGTTTCTCTGAAGAACAGACCTGGGGAACTGCTGCCCTCGGCAAACTGCTCCCTGCATCCCAGCTGCTCTGGCTGGAGCAATCCTGCCTCAGCAACTCCAAAGAGCAAAAGCCAAAAACCTTGGTGGTGTTCATGTTGTGTTAAGCTTGCAGGCCAGCAGTATGTGAGAGCAGTGGATGCATGGCAGCCTCCACCTAGATTTCCAAAGATGAAAAAGCCAGGGAACGCAGGTGGAGACCTGCTGCAGGGGTGGAGCTGCTGCAGAGGTCATCTACAGAGCAATGTGGAGCAGGAGAGTGGGGTTGGAGCCCCCACAGAGAACCCCCACTGAGGAAATGTCTAGTGGAGGCAGGATGGCAGGACTGCCTCCAGGAGCCCAGTACTGTGGGGCTGCCAGAAATATGCAGCACCAGCCTGGAAAAGCTGCAGGCACCAGGGCAGCTCAATGGGCTGCACTTGGCAGAGCCATAGGGGTGAGGTTGCCCAACGCTTTAGGGGTCCAGGTGCCCCAGTGTGCTTAATGTTTGCCCTGTTTGGGTTTTGGGTTTGTTTGGGGCCTGTTTTTCCTTTCTATCCCTCTCTTCTGGAATGGGAATGTGTACCCAATGTCTGTCCCACTGTATCTTGGAAGTAGATAAACTTGTTTTTGACTCTTTACAGGTTCACGGCTGAAAAAAGTTTTGCCTTTAGTCTCAGATGAGACTTTGGACTTTTGAGTTGGTGCTGCAACAAGCTAAAGACTTTTGGAACTGGGATGGAATGTGTAATATGTAAATGTAAGGATCATTTATCCTCACTAAGGGAACATTGTGGAAGATTCTGAATGTGTAGATTGTATGGTGAGGGACCCTGAAGGGATGGATTGTTGGGAAAGTAGAATAATTAGGTCCCCTCGCCTTAGGTCTGGTTGGGAGTGGTGCAGCGCATTCTTTGTAAATAAATTGTGTGTGGGTGGAGTTAGTTCACCTGCACGGTGCCGCCACCTGGCTGGCATTTACTGCCTTGGATATCCGCCCCACATGCCATGCTCTCCAACCTATGGCTCCAAGGACCTTTTTGCCAGTTACCTAGCTCATAGACCTACATGTGATGGGTTTGTGACCCAGACTGTGAACGGGCTTGAGGGGTCTGTGAGCTCCAGACCCAGCCCTACCTCGACAATGGGTAATTTGTAAAGAAACAATATTTATTGCTTACAGTTTCAAAGGTTGGGAAGTCCAAAGTCCAGGGAATGCACCTGGTGAGAGCTTTGCTAGTGGGTAGTAACTCTTCACAGCAAGGAAGGGTGTCACATGGCAGATGGCAGAAGCAGAGAGAGAACTCCTCACGTGCTCTCCTTTTAAAGCCCTCAGAACCATGGCCATGACCACCATTAAACCATCAATGGATTAATCCATTTATTTGGGCATAGTCCTCACAATCTAATCATCTCTTCAAGGCCCCACCTTTCAATTATCATAGTAGGATTTCCCACCCTCTTAACACTGTTACAGTGGAGATTAAGTTTTGGGGAGTGTGGTGGACTGAATTATGTCCCCCCAAAACTCACTGAAGCTTGAGTTGTGTCCCCCAAGTTTTATGTATTAGAAACTTAGCACCTACTGTGACTGTTAAGAGGGTGGGAAATCCTATTAAGGTAATTGAAAGCTGGGGCCTTGAATAGGTGATTCGATTATATGACCATGCCACAGTGAATGGATTAAAAATGGTGACCAGGGGTGTGGTCCTGAGGACTTAAAAGAAGAGAGAGGAGAGACTCTCTCTCTGCTTCCATGATCTTGCAATGTGAAATCCCCAGGTCACTGTGGCCACCAACAAGACCCTCAGCAGATGTGAAGGACTTTTTTTTTTTTTTTTTTTTTTTTTTTTTTTTTTTTTTTTTT
>NW_007726895.1:508305-524108 GCF_000696425.1 Galeopterus variegatus
CTCAGTGTCGCGCCCGTACTGGACCGGGACCGGCAACGGGATCGCAACCCTCGGTGTTGCACCCGCACCTCGCTCAGCCATTGAGCGGGAACCAGTCTGTATGTGGGATCCGAACCCTCGGCGGGAGCGCGCCGCCACGCTCCCAAGCGGCGCACTGTAGCAGTGCGCCACCGGGCCGGCCCCAGATGTGAAGGACTTTGGACTTTGGACTTCCTAGCCTCCAAAACTGTAAGCAATAAATTTCATTTTCTTATAAATCACATAGTTCTGTGTATTTTGTTATAAGCAACAGAAACAGACTAATACGGGGGTGGGGGAGGGGGAACATTCAATTCACCGCAGCAATTAAACAATAAAAAGAAATAAAAGTCACCCAAGTTGGAAAGGAAGAAATAAATTATCTGTTCGCATATGATACGATTTTATATGCAAAAAGCCCTAAAGATTCCACACAAAATACTGTTAGACCTATTAAATGTATTCAGCAAAGTAGCAGGATACAAACTCAACACACAAGATGAGGTGCATTTCTATAGATTAACAATGAACAATCTGAAAAAGAAATTACAAAAACAATTTCATTTGCAATACAACAAAAACAATAAAATACTTAGAAATTAACTTAACCAAGAAAGTAAAAGACTTGTGCAATGAAATAAATTAAAGACTGAAATAAGTAGAAATATATCCCATTTTCATGGATTGAAATACGTAATATTGCCAAGATGTCAATATTACCCAAAGTGATCTACTGATTCAATGCAATTCCTATCAAAATCCCAATGGTGTTTCTTGTATAAATAGAAAAACCCATATCAGAAAAACCCATGTAAAATTCATATCTCAAGGGACCCAGAATAGTCAGAACAATCTTGAAAAAGAACAAAGATGGAAGAATCACACTTCTTGATTTCAAAACTTACTACAAAGCTACAGTAATCAAAGCAGTGTGGCAGTGGCATAAAACCAGACATATAGACCAAGGAAATAGGACAGCCCAGAAATGAACATAGATGATCAAATGATTTTTTATAATGATGCTAAGACCATTCAATGGGGAAAGGACAGTCTTTTCAACAAACAGCTCTGGGAAAACTGGATATCCACATGCAAAAGAATGATGTTGACCCTTACCTGACACCATATATGAGGGTACTTCAAACAGTGAATGGAAAGATTTATATTATTTTCTAATTCTATTTTTCCATTAACTGTTTAAAGTACCCTTGTACAAAAATTAACTGAAAATGGATAAAAGTCTTAAATGTAAGACCTAAAACTATAAAACTCTTGGTAAAAACTTATGGAAAAAGCCTCATGACATTGTACTTTGCAATGATTGCTTGCATATGACACAAAAGGCACTGGCAACAAAAGAAAAAAATAGACAAATTGGACTTTGTAAAAATTTTCAAAATTTGTCCATCAAAAACAATGTCAACAGAGTAAAAAGGCAACCCACAGAAAGGGAGAAAATATTTTCAAATCATATATTTATCAAGGAATTAATATCCAGAATATATAGAGAATTCCTAAAACTCAATAACAATAAACAACCCAATTAAAAATCAGCAATGAACTTGAATAGACATTTCTCCAATAAAGATAAACAAATGGCTAATAAGCAAATGAAAAGATGCTCAACACCATCAGTCATTAAGGAAACACAAATCACATCTGCAATGAGATACACCTCCTACCCATTAGGATGGCTACTATAACAAACAAGCAAACACGGGCCAGCCCGGTGGCGCACTGCTACAGTGCGCCGCTTGGGAGTGCGGCGGTGCTCCCACTGAGGGTTCGGATCCCACATACAGACTGGTTCCCGCTCACTGGCTGAGCGAGGTGCGGGCGCAGCACCGAGGGTTGCGATCCCGTTGCCGGTCCCGGTCCGGTACGGGCACGACACTGAGGGTTGCGATCCGTTGCCGGACACGAAAAAAGACAAAAAGGAAAAAAAAAAAAAAGAAAATAACAAGTGTTGGAGTGGATGTGGAGAGATTGGAACCCTGGTACACAGTTGGTGGGAATGTAAAATGGTACAGTCCCTGTGGAAATCAATATGGAGATTTCTCAAAAAATTAAAAATAGAATTACTATATGATCCAACAATTCCACTTCTGGGTATATACCCATAAGAATTGAAAGCAGGGTCATGGATGGATATTTGCACACCCATGTTCAAAGCACGTGTGTGTGTGTTTGTATAAACATGAGATACAAACAAACATCAAAACACCTAAACAGAGTGATAAACTGGAAGTGCAGGGTATCCGTACTGGCCAGGGAGGGCTGGGTGGTAGAGGCAGGGTACAGGAGGAGCACACAGTTGGTATAAGGTACTGGTAATAGTCTGGGAAAGGTTTTCATCATGCTATAAATTAAAAATAAATAAATAAGAATGGGCCTGCATGGACCTATGGGGAGAGTGCACCGTGACTACGTCCCCGGATCATCATAAGTTTCATCCTGTCTACTTGAGGGCAGATGTGGATACACAGATGGGTGCATGTGTGAGAAATGCCCCCTCTACTCATGCTGATGTCTCTGGAAGCCCTGATGTGGCAGGAATATTTACAGGTGTTCTACCCTGGAGGGGACGTGAGGGATATGTGAGTTTCTCGTGAAGGTGCTACGTGGAAGAAGAATAAACTCACTCATTCAGGCTCCAGAGAACACAAGTGGAACTGATGGCTAATAGTGGATATTGGCACAGAAATGCAGGAGGAGCATGCTGACAAGGGAGCTACAAGAGCCAGAGGTCCTTTATCCTCCAAGAGAGGGGCTGGCTTTCCAGCCTGGGGACACAGAGGGGTCCTTTAGGACCTTTCTGGTTTCCTGTCTCAGAAAGGTGGGGCAACTTTAAGACTTTCTGGTGTGCTAAAATATGAAAATGAGTCAGGGTAAAAGGTGGAGGGGGATTATTCTAAATGGGAAGTAATAAGAGGTAGAACTCTTGTGTACGTTGTGGTACATGTTTTTGTTTTCTATTTTTATTGGTGGACAGGAAAGCTTTCCCCACTCTATTTATTAAGTTGGCCACTAATCACATAGTGACCTGTGACATTTTCTGCCTTGCTGTTGAATACTTCAAGTGAAGATGCCTCATTTTTCCAATTAAAATGCAAACTTATTAAAATAAAGAATTATTTTATCCCCCTTTGCATCTTCCACAGTGCTTTTCATAGGAGCTCCATGTGGGTGTTCATTGGCTGGTTGCCATGGGGTTGGGTGGACTCACTCACTCACTAATTCATCCATTCAACAGCTCTTTATGAATAAGTGCATATCATGTTGTGAGGCATGTACAGTGTGGGTTTGAGATAGGAGGTGCTCATTTTCCCTGAAGGTAGGTCTCTGGCCACTCCCCTGAGTCTCAACCCACTCCCCAGGGTCTCAGGCCACTCCTCTGGGTCCCAGTTACTGTAGTGTGTTGCACCTATTTTCAGCACCAACACTGGGAGATTGAAACCACCAGAGGCAAATTTGGTCAATTTCAGTGGTTGAGCATGCTCAGTAGAAAGGAATTTGGTCTTGAATGACCTTCCACTGGAGGCACTAGAGAGTACTAAGTGTATTTTAAGTATACTATGTGTATATGCAGGAATTTGAGTACTGAGCATATGCAAAAAGGAACAAACAGCATGTGTGGGACAGGAATTACATAAGAGTTCCCTAACAGGGAACCATCCCCTTAGTTGCATATTCACGGGTAGCATGAATGTGTTTAGATAGCCAATCATAAAAGCTGGAAGCCAGGATAAAAAAGTGGGACAGCAACTCACTTGAGTCAGCCTGCACTTTTTTTTTTTAAAAGATGACCGGTAAGGGGATCTCAACCCTTGGCTTGGTGTTGTCAGCACCATGCTCAGCCAGTGAGCAAACCGGCCATCCCTATACAGGATCCGAACCCGCGGCCTTGGTGTTATCAGCACCGCACTCACGGGCCGGCCCAGCAGCCTGCACTTTTGACTGTGAAATGTGTATTCCCTACGCTTTCTGTTAAACTTGTTTTTGCTTTCTGCTCTGATTCTGCCCTTGAATTATTTCCTGCAGTGGAGTCAAGAACCTGGTAGGGGACAGGGTGAAAAGGTCAGTGATCCGACTTCCCCAGACCCTCTTCTCCAGTAACAGGTTGGAAGTGCTTTTGCCCCATTCACTGAGGGCCAAGTGCCAGGGTCCATCTTCAGTACCCCTGTTGCCTTATTCCCAGATAAAAAGCCGGGAGGATCATGGAGATGCCACATGATGTCTTTACCTGGGTAGATCCTGAAGAATCCAGCTGAGCTGCCAAAATATTGCCAGGTCAATGTTGGGTCTCTTTGGAAGTTCTCCACAAAAACAGGGTTCAAGGCTTCAGACATGTAGACTCCATTTAAAATGTCTGGGTCTGAAGGGTGAGATGATAGAAGAAACTGTAGGAGAAACTAAGTCAGAAGCAACAGTGACCAAATCTTTGTGCACACACACCCTGCAGTGATGAACTTCACAACTTGCTTGGCATCTCATTGGAGAGCCCTACTCACACCCTCTACTCGCAAACACCGAGTTTTTTCCCAGTGCTTGGGGTGTGTAGAATTATTTCTTTTCTCACCCCCCATCAAGGAGGTTGGGGAGAGAGTTTATGATGCTGCAGTGCTTCTCCGGAAAACAGAGAAAAAATCAGGAAAACCCACCAGCCTCGCTACCCCCGGCCCCCAGCCCCCTGCAGGACAGGCGGTCACCTTTGTTGTACACGTTGGTGGGCAGCTGCACGCTGCTCAGGGAGGTGTTCACCCTCAGGTTGCTGAAGTGCGCGTTGGACTCGAGGACAAACTCGGCTCCCAGCTCCACGTAGTCGCCCTTCTCGTTCCTCTCGTTGATCAGGACCGAGTTGTAATAGTCAAACTGGGGCGGAGGCAGCCCAGCCGAGCAGAGCGGGGGAGTGGGGGAAAGAGAGCAGTGGGTCAGAGGCCTGGGGGGACAGTCAGGGTGACTCGGGCCACAACAACACATCTGCAGATCACCAGAGGCACAACTGCCTGGGTCAGCTTGCTGCCAAATGTCCTGATCACTGCATCAGCTCCCCACCTCGTTTAGTGCATAAGGACGCAGCCAGAGATGGGGACAGACAGGCAGACGTAACGGCATGGAGAGACGCAGGGACACCAACACCTCAGGAGCACCACCCATTTCTTCCAGGGTGCAAGGGGTCCTCGAGGCACTTAATGGCACCTCAGGCAGGGCCCATGGCCCTGTGGATCCAGCTTCCTGCTGTCTTGGGCAGAGGCAGTGCAGGGTCTGCAGGGATCTCCACCCGCAGGGTCAGAATCAGAGCCTCTTCCCGGTTCCCTGTGCATGGCCGCGTCCACACCCTGGGCACTCCCAGTGGGACTGTCCCCCACCTAAGGACCCCCACTGAGCTCCACGTCCCTTCCAGCCTGCCTGTACTAGTCACCCTCTGCTGCAGACAGGCCAGACTCCTCCCCTGGCACTCAAGGCCCCACCACATCCCCCTATCTACCTTTCCAGGGTGGGTTTCTGCTTCATCATCCTCTGGACACACAGAGCTGAGCCCCCAGCTGTCCCCAACCAGCCTTGAGTTTTCTTATTCCTGTGTCTGCCCTTTTTCCTCAGCCCAGAAACCCCTTCCCCGTGCCTGGCCTGCCCAGCCCCCAGTCCTCAGGACCCCCCGTCTGCAGGAGTTCCTGCGCCCCTTCTCCATTCTGCACTCTCCTGACCTCCACTGGCCATTCCATGGCCCGTTGCATGCCTTATATTGGCATTATTTGGCCTGTGAGCTTCCTGAGGTCAAGTATATGCTCAGCTCCAGAGGCCAGCAGGGCTTTGCCATGGGTGCATGAGTGACATGCATCTATCGAATGAGTGGATGGCCGCCCCCATCCCGTCCTCAGGCTACCCTGGCCCTGAGGGCTGGTGCATAGTCGCTTCTCCCTCCCAGCACCAGCTCTAGGAACGGGACTCACCACGAGGGACTTGTTGAATTCATGCCGCAGGTCAGCCTCCTCTGCAGCCTCCACCAGGCTCTGAGGGACGGGGCACAAAGGGCAAAATCAAGGGTAAGGAGGCCAGTGGGTCCTTGGTGACTGCAGCACAGAGTCACCATGTGGCCCAGCAATCCCACGTCTAGGTATGTACCCACAACAGGGACACAAACAAGAACTTAGGCCCCACATTCACAGCAGCCAAGAGCTAGAAGCATGTCGCTGAGTGAAAGAAGGCAGTCTGAAGAGAGTACGCACTGGACGGTTCCAGCTCCACGACGTTCTGGAACAGGCAGAACTAGAGAAGGTAAGAAGACAAGCGGCTGCAAGTGGCTGGGGATTTTTAGGGCCCTGAAACGCTTCTGTGTGATACTACTGTAATGGCAGATACATGTCATTACACGTGTGTCAAAACCCACAGAATGTACAATGCCAAGAGTGAACCCTAATGCAGGCTGTGCACTTTGGGTGACAGTGCTGTGTCAGCGCAGGCTCACTGGTTGTCACACACGCACCACTCTTGTGGCAGATGCTGATACGGTGGAGGTGTGGGGGGGCGGGCAGAGGGTATACGGAACTCTCTCTACTTTCTGCTCGATTTTCCTGTGAACCTAAAACCGCTCTAAAAAATAAAGTCTGTTAAAATGTGTGTGTGTGTGTGTGTGCGTGTGTGTGTGTATTCAAAGCCAAAAGGTGGAAACAACCCAAATGTCCATCAACAGATGAATGGATAAACTAAATGTGGGCTATACATACCATGAGATATTATTCAGCCTTAGAAAGGAATGAAGGTCTGATACGTGTTACAACATGGGTGGACCTTGAAGATACTATGCGAAGTGAAATAAGTGGATAAAAAGGTCACATGTCGTATGATTCCATTTATGTGAAATATCCAGAATAGGCAAATCCATAGAAAGAAAGCAGATTGGTAGTTGCCAGGGGCTGGGAGAAGGGGGAATGGGGGTGTACAATTGTTTAATGGGTGCAGGGTTTCTGTTTGGGGTGATGAGAAAGTTCTGGAACTAGGTGTGGTGATGGTTGTACAACATTGTAATGTACTGAATGCAGTGAATTGTACACTTTAAAATGGTTAAAATGGTAAATTTTATGTTATGTGTATTTTACCCCAATACAAATTTAAAAAGCAGCAGCAGCAGCACCAGAGCATCAGGGGAGGTAGGGCTGGGAGCCCGGGGCCTGCGCTCCTGTTTCGGGTTTGTGGGGAGGTTGCGGGGCCTCCCGGGCCCTGTCCATACAGCATAAGTTGGGTAGGAGAGTCCCTGCCTCCCTCCAGCCCCCAATTCCTAGAATGTGACAAAGAAATTCCACAGGACAAAAATTACTTCAGTGCTGCTTTGCGGGAAACTTCCCCTGGGCACCCTCACAGGAGGTCTGCGGCCCCCTCAGACCCCCCACACCCAGCAGGGAGCAGGGCCTGGTGTCCATGTTTTCCACGTTTGAGGCTATGGGAAGGGCACAGTGACGCTGGAGCCCAGGAAGCCCACAGCCCCAGCATCGGGGGCTCCCAGGACTGCCTGCTGCTGTAGCCACAGGACAAAGCCCGCAGTGGTGTGTGTCGCGTCCTGTGTCTGTGCTGGACCCAGGCAGGCTGTTTAGACAGCACCTGCTGGGGAAGGAAGCAGGCCTGACTGCCGGTGCTATGTTGTGTGTGAGGGTGCAGTCCTCCTGCTGCGGTGCATGACCCCGGGGCCCAGGAGGGGCTCTTGGGTCCCTGAGTATCCTCTCGTAGGTTCCTGATGCTAAAATCCCTTGCCCCAGGGCCTGGAGAAAAGAGGCTATAGGTTGTAACTCATGGGAAAGAGGCCCCCGTGAGACTGTGATGCTGGATTTCCCCAGAGGTGGGGGGCAGAGAAAGGTGGGAGGCCTGACCCCCGCTGCTCAGTGCAGGCCTCGGCACCTATCCCCAGCCAACCACCTGGCCCATCTCCTCTCTTTTTGTCTCCTGGCTCCCCAAAGGGCATGGCTGGCCCGAGAGTCCTTTCAGGGGCCACACTGGTCTTGGGTGGTGCGAGTCCTGGCTCTCTAACCACACTGTATCTACTGGTTCGCATCACTCAGGTCCCCACAGGCTTCTGGGTAGACACTTCACACCAGGGAAGGACACATTCTGTTTCTACCAGACCCCGCCAGGCTCAGTGGCTGTCCAGTGATGGAGTCACCTGAGCACAGGGCCCATCAGTGAACACCTCTGCTGCCCACATGGCCCTCAGAGCCCTCAGGGACTATGAAGGGTGGTTCTTATGGCTGCAGGGGGGAGGGAGAGGAGGAAAGGGGAGAGGAGAGGCAGGGAGCCTTGCTTTGGGGCTCTCCATCTAGGGGTGCTCCTGTCTACCCCCTGCCGTCTGCCCACCCTTCGCTCAGTCAGTGATGCCAGATGTTCTCTCCAAAGCCCGCTCTACGCCAGTCACTGAGCACGACCTCATGACTGCAAGTCCCTCTTAACACTGTAGGTTGCTCCTACTGCACAGGGCGGTGCCCCCTGAGGCCGGGCTCCAGTCCCAGCCCTCTGCCCCTCCTCTTGCTCCCCATCACTCCCTCCTCGACAAGGATTCTTTTGCCTAATGAAGGTGCAGACAGAGCCCTTAAGGTAGGAGAGGGTCCTGGGGGTGGGACGATGCAGCACCGTGACACTGGCAGGGGCTGTCCAGCAGTCATGGGGCCGGGGAGAGATCCCCTCACAGGTCCCAGGGCCTGGAGTACCTTGACGGCCTCCACTTTCCTCCGCAGCATGTTCTCCATGTCCTCTGAGAACCTCTTCACCAGCTCCAGGCCATCCACCTCCTCGATCTTCAGACTGGGCTCCACGTCCTTGTATTTCTGATCAGGCGAAAGTGGGTGAGTGGGGTGGCACACCTCGTTTTGTGCCAGGATGTCTGCACCTGCTCAGGCACAGCCTCCGTCCCTTCAACAATGCGTTGACTGCACGAAGAGGTGAGGCCAGCCCTCTCCTCCCTGCACAGTCTCCCAGCAATAGCGGCAGTGACTCTTTCAAATGTCCTCTGCCTTGGGGCTCTAGACACACTGCGGTTAATACCCTTACAGGGAGAGTAGACCGAGGCTCAGAGAAGTCAACGAACTTGACCCGTCAACAGCCAGTGAGCAGGGACCCTGTGCGGGGCCAGCTTCCACGCCTGCGTTCCCCGTGCAGGCTCATGCTGCTTCCTGGGGCCTGCTCACACCGACTGTGAAGCTACCCTGAACCAGCTTATCTTTCCCCAGCGCACTATAAGATGCCTGCCATATCGGTGTGGCCCTGCGCACATCGGCATGAGCCTGCATCCCCACTGTCCAGACAGAGCTCAGCAGCTGAGGCGCTGAGGACAGCTGCCTCGTATGCGGCCCGTGGGCCAGAGGAGCCCCGAGGACAGGCTTTCCAGCTCACTCTCCAGCCTGGGGAGACCATCCCCCACTGAGTGTGCATATCACAAACGTCTATGACCCAGCACCGCAACCTGCTGGTGGGATCTCAGGCAAGTCACTTGCTCAGTTTCCTCATCTGTAGGATGTGACCTTCACGTAACTTTAGCGAGTGCTCTAAAGGCACAGACTTTATAGAATGCTTTTGCCTGGAATGGCCACCTGGTTACTGCTCTGTCATCCTCACCTGGCATTGGAGGGCACAAATGAGAAAATGAGATGGTGCTTGGCAACCGGGCGTGTGCTATGAGTGCAAGGTGGGGTCTTCACCGTCATTGCTACAGTGGCCTGCGGGGACCCAGCCAGGGAAGCAGGCCCACCCCAGCTCCTCCCACTTCCTCCAGCGAGAGGACCTGGGAGCTGTGGGGAAGTGGGAAGAGGGAAGAGGCAGGGCTGCAGCGTGGTCATGTGCCATGTGCTGGCACCAAAGCATCATTCACAAGGAGGAGAGATGCCTCGTGGAGTCGTGGTGGTAACTAAATCATGAATAAAGGCTCCTGGTGACTGGTAATAACAGAGGAGGGCAAGCTGTTATTAAGACTGCTCTGGGAATTATAAATAACAGAGAAAAGTGAAGTTGTTTATAATCTGGTAAGGGACAGGCTGGCCACACATCTGCACATAAAGTAATCAGTAAATTAGGGGTGGCGTGCTGGACCATCAACTTCTCCACCAGGCCCCGCTTCCTGCCCAGGAGCCGTGGTGTGGGCTCAGACCTCTGCAGGGCACCAGTGGACGCTCCGGCCCCTGACAGTCCTTGAGGTCCTGAGAGTGGAGGCACGGGAAGCTCTCCATACACAGGGGGCCACAGCCCGCCCAAGCAGCCCCTAGGGCCCCAAGCACCACGACCCTCTGGCCCCCTGCTGCCTTGTCCTCCCCACTGCACCCAGTCTGCCCACTCCCTGTCCTGCTCTGTTCTTCACAGGCACCCCACCCCCCACAAATCTCTTGCGGGTCTGATTCCATCCCGGCATCAGCCTCCTGAGGACCTGAACTGACAGAAGGCTTGTGACCACGCCACCATACTACCCCCACTGACTTGCTCTGTGACTTGAGCAAAATCAGTCACCTCCCTAGGCCTCAGTTTCCCCATCTGAAAATGAGGGGATTGGATTAGATGACCTCAAGGCCCCTCACAGCACTGACATTTGGGGATTCTGCTTCTCCACCAGGAAGGACACCCTGGCTGACTGCCCTCTGACCACCCCGTGAGCTCCCTGGAAGAGGGTTACTGACCTTCTGCAGCAAGAGGGAGCCCGAATATTTGGTCACGGTGTTATACAGGTCCCTGCCAAAGGTGTCTGCCCACAACTTCACTCTGCCAGGCAATGAAAGTACATGTGTATACACACACACACACACACACGCATAGATGCATACAGATGCATGCACACACACAGCAAGGGTCTACACGTAGACACCCACTGATGCATGCACACGTGAACACACAGAGACACACAGTACATACAGAAGTTCACGCATACGTACATGGGCGCACATACACACGTGCACACTAAAGTACGCTCAGCAACATACACACAAAGAGCTTCTGTCCAAATCCAACTTTGCCAGGGCAGAAGACCCAGAGAACACCCTAGGGGCTCAGCCACTGCACTGGTGTGTGGTGAACACCCTTGGCTGGGGCTCCTGCTAAAGGTCATGGGCAGGGCTAATGTGCCCAGAACTGAGCCTGACCCCAAACCCCAAGGGCTCTGGTTGGAGAGTGGAGGACGGAGAAGGAGGGGAAGAAGTGGTGGACAGGTCCAGGCCAGGACAAGGATGAAACAGGGACTCCAGTGTTTCAAGGTTGCTGGGAACCACTGAACCCTCTGCTGAATGCTCAGAGACGGCACAGGCAAGGGGTGGGAGGAAAAGGCTCTGTGCTGCCTCTGCTGAGGCTGAGGACAGGGCAGGCCGGGACAGTAAGGGGAGGTCACACCGCAGCCTGGGTGTAGGCAGCCTGGCGGGGACAGCCCGGCCCCATCTCTACCCAAAAGTGCAGTGGTCCTGCCATCTGCGGCAGGCTCACAGGGCCTGAGGGAGGGCACACAGGACCGTGTCTGAGCCCCTCCAGACAGAGCAAGAGTAGTTTGCCTGAATGATCATTTTAAGATCAGCATTCACTCAGTCACTCCACCAGTATTTATTGAGGTCCTACTGTGTGCCCAGCATTGTGCACAGCCTGGAGCCACATCACAGTCCTCACCTTTGCAAAACCTTCAGTTAGAGGGACACCCTTCACACGCAGATAACATAACATGTGTTTGAAGGGGCACCAGTGAAGCTTGGGGAGGGCTAGTGGTGGTGAGGGAAGGCTTCCTGGCGGAGGTGGGGCCTGAGTGTTGAAAGTTTGGTGGAGGTTAGCCAAGCAAAGAGATTTGGAAGAGGAGTTCTAGGGAGAGAGTACAGAAGAGCTGAGAGGACTCAAAAATGACTTCCAGGTTTCCAGCGTGGTTTCTGAGCTGATGGTGGTGCTACTAAATAAAATTAGGAATATCAGGACGGTCAGAGGGAGCAGGTTGGGGAGGGTGGAAAGCGAATACAGCCTGGGCTATGCTGAATGTGAGGTTCCCATTGCAGGGCTACTGAGTGATGCTGGCCAGGTTGTGCGCTGCACAATTCTAGAAGACATCAATCACATTGTACGTTGACAGACACAAATTTAATTTAAAACCTCACATGATGCTCAGGAAGTGGCGTCCATAGGCTTTGGGGTATGTGAGTCTAAGACCGAGCTGGGAGTCATTAGAAATGGGTAGGAATTGAAATTCTGCAGGTAGGTGGAGTCTCAGGGAGAGTGCAGTCTGTGGGCGATGACAAACTGGGACACCAGCAATTCAGGGCAGGCAGAGGGAGGGGCCCGAGGAGGACCAGCAGAACACGGCCAGCCGGGATTCAAGAAGAAGGGAGCAGCTGGTGTCCAGAGCAACATGGCCCCTGGAGGCGAGGCCAGCAGTGTCTACCGGATTGGGCGACGAGGAGGTCTTTGGCCGTCTTGTCGAGAACAGATTTGGGAGGCCGTGGAGGCCCAGGCAGGTGGTGGAGGCTGAGCCCTGATGGGGACGCGAGCAGCCTGACTTGAGAGGGGTCTGTGGTCTTCGGGGTGGGAGAGACTGAGAAGATGGGTTCAGTAGGAGGGAGACAGCGCAGACACAGGGGAGAGGAGGCGTGGGCCGAGGGCGCGGGCGGGGGAGGACTGTCTGCTCCACGAGATCGGGATCCCAGCCACCCTCCCCTGGCCCTCGGCCTGTTCCTGGAGCTTGCCTTCTACTATTGGTTGCAGTGTGCTCTGGGGATAAAAGCTGTTCTCCAAAGCTGTTGAACGGATGTCACAGTGACAGTACAGGCCAGGCTGACTGGAGCTCAGGTACTGGCACTTTCACTTACTAATGACCTGGTGAACGCAGGGAGCATTTAGTGACCTCTCTGAGCCTCTGTTTCCTCAACTGAAAAACAGGGGTATTAGCCACCTCACTGAACTGCTGTGCAGACTGAATACGCCATTTGGGAAGCAGCCGGCACGGAGCCAGGAGCGGAGCGAGTGGGGCTCACAGCCCGATGGGAAGCCACGCGGCCCAAGGCCACTGCCCACGTGGCTGAGCACAGCAGCGTGCATCAGTGGGGCCCTCCTGTCCCCACCTGTGTTGAGACACGCAGCTGGCAGTGGCTCTGTGGTAGCCTGACTGTCACGCTGGACCTGGGTTTGCACCGAGTGGGCAGTACCCACAGCCCCCAGTGCTCCGCTACCCCGTGTATTGGACATTTCTGTCCATCAAACAGGCCAGAGAGGCTGCCCAGTCATTGAACTTGATGCCAAGGTGGGACTGATACCAGAGTCTTCCCTGGAGCTGGTCTTGGTGGCAGGGTGTAGGATCAAGGTCTGGAAGGAGGCAGAGAGGTATGGAAAGGGAAGACTGGGGCCACCAAAATCCAACTTTGCCTAGTTTCTGGACAAACCACCTCCTGTTTGCATGAGTCATTCTGTCAGTTTAGAACTGCTTTACCCTTTCAGGATGTAAAAATACAAATTTCCTCACAGATCTCTGGGGAGCCACAGTGACCACTTCCAGAGACAACACAGCCCCTCCAAGCTGCCTCTGCCCAGCAGTGACCTGGGAAGAGCATCTGCCTGCAGGCGCTCTCTGGGGACCACTGGGAGCAGGAGCCCCGCTGGTCAGTTCTGCTCAAGGGGGTCAGATTTCTGCACAGGGCAGAGCTTTTGGAGGGAGAGGCTGCTGGTGAAGAAAAGGTCATCAGGGCAAGAGCACGGGCAGTCACAGCCCTCAGGGAGGAGCCCAGAGGCAGGTCCCAGGTGGAGGAGGGGAGCAGAGGACTGAGGTCTGCCAGCGGGAGGAAGCGGGGAAGGGCGGGGGTTGAACTCTGTGCTTACGTTTCCAGAGGAATCTTGGTCTGATCCCACGTGGGGGACAGGGAGGTGCTGGGCAGCAGCAGCCACAGGATGACCGCAGTCTTCTGCAGGGAGGCCCAGGGCCCTGGCCGCTGATGGCAGGGAGTCCCACTGTGGGCAGAGCTGGGGTTCAGGCAGAACCTGGGGCTTCCGGGCATGGCGCTCCTGCTGGGGTCAGGGTGTGGGGAGAGGAAACAGCAGCCCCAGACCTTGAGCTCTGTCTGTCTGCCACACACAGCCCTAGGATGTCCTGAGTCGTTTGCCTTCTGGGCCCTGGCAAGCCCGGTGGGAGAAGAGATTCTCTGCCCCAAGCTGCAGCTAACAGGAGCCACCCTACCTGACCAGCAGGCCTCCGGGAGAGGGGCTGGTGGTCCTAAGGGAGAGGTTGTAACAAAATGAACCCCTTTAATCCACTGGCATCTCATCTAATCCCCTCCTGACAGTGCAGAGGAGGGGCTGGCAGGAGGTGTGGGGGATGAGCTCAGCAGGATTACCCTGATTGCAGCTCATTCCTTTCGGGGTCAGCGCATACCCTACTGCTTTAAAGAGGCAGACCATGCTCACAGAAGAACCTTCCAGACTCAAGGGGAGGACGCTGGGACCCTGGCTAGAGGACATGGCTGAGTTTGTGTGATGCTCTGATTGATGCAGAGCTGCAACAAGTGGGGAGGCGGTGTCCTCAGCCCCGATTTGCATGGGCTCTTGAGGCACAGGGCTGCCAGGCAGAGTTTCCAGGTGCCATGGATAATGCCTACAGTCTGTGGACCCTGCCCCCACATCTTGCCAGCTCGGTGGTTCTGGGCTGGGAGCATTTGCTGCGAAGCTGGGAAAGATGCAGGGCCTCTCACTTGCATGGATTCCTCCCTTTCCCAGGAGGGCCTAACAGCATATTCCTATGGCCAAATACTTTGTAAAATATGCAAAAATAAGAAAGTTTAACTGCAATTGGGTAAGACCTTGGTCTCTCTCCATCCTGACTTCTCCTCTGGCTGATCATCCCTTAGCTGGGTGATGTTTGAGTGGCTGAGGGCATTGGGGGATCCAGCTAAGATCCAGCTAAGACAAATTTAATTTGGGCTAAGTGGGACATATTCATGCTGTTCACAGCCACTTCTTTGTACAGACGAGTCATCTCCAGCCATCCCGGTGTAGGAGTGACTTCTAGGAGACTACCACCCACAGTGCATCACCATGAGCCTCAGAGACACGGCATGAGCAGTGCTTTTGGAGAGAACGAGCCACCATGCCCACCACTGTTAGTGTGTGGGGGGTACACTGCGCCAGGAACTAGTCTGCGGAACATTCTTCCAACAGTCAAAGAAATAAAATTGTCAGCAGAGGATCTGGTTCTTATCAAGGCCCGGCTAAGACAGATGTTCTCTCCTGTTAGGAAAATAGCTGATATTGAGTGAATGTGATTGCAAACACACCATGCATTGTTTTCTTTTCTAACGGGAATCACACAAAATAGAACTCGTCGAAATTCTTGGGTTTGGGGCCTGATATGGGTTGAATTGTGTCCCCCAAGTTTTATGTATTAGAAGTTTTATCTCCACTGTGACTGTTAAGAGGGTGGGAAATCCAAATACTATAGTAATTGAAAGGTGGGGCATTGAAGAGATGATTGGATTCTGAGGACCATGCCATAGTGAATGGATTAATAATGGTGGTTGGGGCGTGTTTCTGAGGGCTTTAAAAGGAGAGCCCGTGAGAGTCTGTCTCTCTCTGCTCTGCCATTTTCTGCCACATGAGACTCCTGCATTGCTGTGAAGCCACCACCAGGAAGACCCTCACAAGATGAGTTTCCTGGACTTTGGACTTCCCAGCCTCTGAAACTGTAAGCAATAAATTTCATTTTCTTAGAAATCACCCAGTTTGGATATTTTGTTATAAGCAACAGAAACAGACTAATACAGGGCTCCAACTGGTAGTAGCACTATATATATATATATATATATATATATATA
>NW_007726895.1:524263-530887 GCF_000696425.1 Galeopterus variegatus
TATATATATATATATATGAGTACTCTGTGTATGAAGTCACCGTGCTACAGGCTCCATGTATCAGATGGCTCTAAGAGTAACTGGTGCATCTCATCTTGATAAAATCTGGTGGTTCCATCAAAATGGTACACAAAACTGCCACCAACTCAGTGAAATGCTTGAAGAAGCAAGTGTTCCAGTGACAAAACTCCTACACATGTTCATCAATAGGTCAACGCTGTAGTATCAGAGTGACTGGTTACACAGTTACGTGGCTCAGTACAATGTGGCAGAAAATTTTAAATGCATTTGATTTCTTCCTGTGAATGCCTTCATTTCTGATTAATTTTGCATATATTTTCAGGATTATAAATCACGATTGGAAGAAGCTAAACAATATAGAATACATATTTCATGATTACTTTTATAAAAAATTCTAGAAAATACCAACCAGTCTATAGTGATAGAAAGCAGGTAGTGTTTGCTCAGGGTTGGGGGCTGAGAGGGCAGGAAGGAAAAATCACTGAGGGGAATAAAGAAACGTGGGGGAGAGGAGGATATGCTCATTAACTTGACTGTGGTGATGGTTCCACGGTGTATACATATGTCAAAACTTAGGCTATGCACTTTAAATCTGTGCAGCTTATTGTATGTCAATTACATCTCAGTAAAGTTTTAGAAAAAACCAACAAAAAAGAATATACAATTTTTCTAGGTTTTGTGATTTTTATGGTCTTTGCCAGCTTCTTAAAATTCATAATTTGGAATTATTTTTAAAATTCTAAATCAATATTGTATTCCTCTTCTTTTCAATTTTTTTATTGTGACAAAATACACCTGACAAAATTTACCATCTTAACTATTTTTAAGTGTGTAGGTCAGTGGTATTAAATACAGTCATAATGTGCTACCATCGCCACCACCCATCTCCATAACTGTTTTAATCTTGTAAAACTGAAACTCTAGATCCATTAAATAACACCCCATTGCCCCCTCCCACCAGCCCCTGGCACCCACAATTCTACCTTCTGTCTTTATGATTTTGACTCCGCTAAGTGCCTCATAAAGTGGGATCATGCATTATCTTTTTGTGACTAGCTTACCTCTCTTATCATAATGTCCTCAAGTTGCACATGTCCCATTATGTGTATACACCACATTTTGCTTATCCATCCACCTTCTGGCTATTAGAACCCTGCTGTGAATGTGGGTGTACAAATATCTCTGACTTACTCTAAGTGCTAAGCACGAGAACTTCTTAGAAAGCTCTATCCGTGCTTGTTCTGCTCATTTCACAGACACGGTGGTGGCCTAGGTCCGCACAGACCCTTAGACATGCTTAGGAAGCCCTCAGAGGCACAAAGAAAAACAGTGATATCAGAATGGTGGCTAAAGTCACATTATATCTTTTGAAAGACCTGCCAAGGCATTGCACTCTATAAATATGCCCTAACCAGTCATGCAGAGAAAATACCTTTTGAATAACTCTACACATATTGCTGTGTATGTACTGTTGACTCTGGCAGATTCTAGTTTCTGAAACCTTGGCCCCTCTTCCTGCAGTGTACTGTGAGACGTACTAGGGATCCTTGTGTGGAGTGGGGGAGGCAGGGGCAGGGCAGAGCTCTTCAGAGCTGAACCAATTCAGGGAAGGGACTTCTTAGCAACAATAGAATGAAGCTTGGGAGCAGAGCATAGAGCTGAGGGAACCATCATCCTTAACACAGATGTTTGAAACTCAGGACCTTCAGGGCTCGTCCATCTACTCCCTCAGCTGCAGGCCAGAGGGCATATCATTCATGCCAGGAGGGAATACATGTTGTGGTTTTCTTTTCAAGAGCTGTGAGAGAGAGAATTCCCACTTTCTCTTGGTCAGCCTTTCATGTGTCTCCAAGCCTTTAAACTTTAGCTTGACCTCACCCACTTTCACAGGCATCTTCTTGGCATCAGCCCTCACAAGATGTGGGGATGTGATGTGCTCAGTCAGGACAGAGGCTGGACGCGATGCTTGAGACAGATACTCGCGTCTGTCCAGGGAGGCCGATCACAAACGCACCGCTCAGCTAAAGCCAACTAAATGCTGCGGGCACGAGGGAGGGGGCACTGGGAGCCTCGTGGAGGAAACCTTACTTTTCCCTCATGGTGGGAATAGGATAAGGGAAGTTTTAGGGAAGGCTTCACGGAGAAGGCGATATTTGAATTGAGCTGTAAAGGAGAAATGAGAGCTCACTGATTGAGATGAGGGCCAGCTGTCAGGAACGGTCAGCGTGGACCAGAGAAGGACCAAAGCAGAAGGGCGGGCCACCACGTGCTGCAGTGTCTGGGGGTGGTGAGAGCACTGCTTACCTACCATGGCACAGCAGCCACCCTAGAACCTGGTGGCTTAAAACAACAACAGTCAGTTATTCAGTTCATGACTGCGATATGGCAGGGCCCAGCCGGGGAGGCTCAGCTCCATGCAGTGCTGGCCGGGAAGTGGATCAGGCACGGGAGGGCCTGCTTCCAAGGTGATCTACCCAGGGCTGGCAAGCACTGTGGGCTGTCATTTGGAACTCGGCTGGGGACTCAGTTTTTCTCCACATGGGCTGCTTGGGCTTTCTTGCAGCTGGTGGTCAGGCTCCAAGACTGGAATCCCAAGAGAATAAGGTGGAATCCGTCCTGTCGTTTGTGATCTGGCTCTGGAGTCACAGAGCAGCACTTCGGCTGTGTTCTGCTGGTTAGCCAGTTTCTAAGTCTGGCTCAGGTTCCAGGGAGGGACATAGCCCCTCCCTCTCAAGGGAGGAGTGACAAAAACTTGCAGATGGTCTAAAACCAGGATAAGGGAGAATGGTGAAGGCAGCAGGGCTGGGATGGGGGAGAGAAAAGAGCAGCGGGAGATGAAGCTGGGGAAAAGTTACATCCTACCTAGCTTATGAAAGAATTGCACTAATTTCTTCTAAAGTCATACTTAAATCTCACCTGCTGCAACGAAAGTTCCACTGAAAAACAGTGACTTATGAGAGCTGCGGACAGGAGACAGAGGGGTGGGAAGGAAAAGTAATAGGAAGCAAAAGATATCAAAGAACCCAGTATCTGAACTAAGCTCCTTGTGCACAGACCACAGATTCACGCCTTTGCCCCTTGCTTGGTGTGTGCTGCTCATCAAGGCTGTTTCCAAGCTCCACTGCCTGGGGTGAGCTTGCAGAAAAACTGCATGCATCCTTCTCTCCCCTCCCCTCCCCTGTCTCCCCCGCCTGGCCCCCTTCCATGATTCCCCTTCCTGCTACCCCCTCCCATGGCCTCCCCTCCTGCCCTCTCCCTCCCCTACCCATAGCCCTTACTCTACTTGCTTGGTGACCAGCCACGTGGACTGGGTCCACTAGCTCCTTAAGGGCCTGGCTGGATCTCATTCCTCTCTGGGCTTTCCCTGCCTGAGGGATGGAAGGATAGACAAATGGCACTAGTTGGGGCTCTGGGCCTAATCCTATAGCAGAGAGGGACAAGACAGGCCCTCCCACTGTTCCATGCCACTTCTTCCTGCACTCACGTGTAAGCATGAATGAGCCCAGCTATAGCCCAGGCTCAACTTCCCCTGGTCACCAGTTATCCCAGCCTGCTTCAAGGGTGAGTGAAGGTCAGTCAAGGTGATGCCAGTCTGTCCTGCTGATGAAGTGTAAAACACTCCATCAAGATCCATGGTGTCATGATGTAGCAAGAAAAGCACATCTAGTCTTCACCTCATTCCTCGCACAGAGCTCCTAAACCCTTGGAGTTTCCAGAGGAGCACCTTTTGTTATTTATGATAAACCCCTTTCAGTCATGCCTGATTTTGTGCTAATGAGGTGACTCTTGGAGAATGAGGGCTGGTTGCTGGAACAAACCTCAATCAGAGGGTTGAAACTGTCACCCACCCCAGCCCCGGACCTCTGGGGAGGTGAGAGGACTGGAGGTTGACTTGATCACCAAGGCCAACCATTTCATCAGTCACATCTGTAAGAAAATAGCTTAAGTGATTCATTTTCAAGAATAGCCTAACAGAAGCTGCTTAACCAGCTTATAGGTATGATAACCCCTGAGAATGCACGTTCCCAGAAAGTTACTGTAACAACACCTCACCTTTGAGAAACAACTTCTCAAGACGGTGGCTGGTCACCAGCCCTTTGTTCTTTTCATTTCCTGGTTTTTCCCTGCTCAGGACTTTTTGGCAGGCCTTTTTTGTGGGCTTGTCTTGAGTTCATCCCTTTCTGTCAGCAGGAAGTGAAACATAAATACCTTTTAAGGAAATAATGAAACTTAGGCAACATTTGGGAAGATTGTATACCCCATAGTACTCAGCCAATGAGGAACTGGGGGAGGGACTTGCACACTAGGGAATAAATTGCTTGATGTAACCATTTTGGGTGTGCCTGCCCATCAGACACCAGATCTTGCAAGACAGCCATTAAAGTCTCGCTTCGCTGTACCTCGTGTCTCTGTGTCCATCCTCTGGCATTGGATGGGTGAGGGCATTTCTCACAACATCTACATGATGAAGCCTCCATAGAACCTCTCAAGGACAGGATTCAGTGAACACACCGAGGAGCTTGGAAGGTGGTGTGCCCGGGGAGGATTGGTGCTTCCTGTACCTTACCTCACTCATCTCTTCCAAATGGCCTTCCCTAAGTTGTATCCTTTACAATAAATCAGTAAATGTTTCCCTGAGTTTTGGCAGCTGGTCTAGCAAATGATCAAACCCAAGGAGAAGATGGTGGGAACCCCCTATTTATAGCTGGTCGGTCAGAAGTACATGTGACCACCTGGACTTGTGACTGGAGTCTGAATTGGGGGTAATCTCATGGGATGAGCCCTGCACCTGTGGGGTCTGCTCTAACTATGGGTGATTAGTGTCCTAACTGAATTGTAGGACACCCAGTTGATGTCCAGAGAGCTGGGGGACTTCTTGGTGTGAAAAACCCACATATTTGGTGTCACAAGTGTGGGATGTGAGTGTAGAGAAAATAGTGGGGTTTTTAGGGATTTTATAACATTTTCTTTAGTGATTGAATTGAATGCAGAGAAAAGAAACTGCATGCAAAGTTAACACAGTTATTTCAACTACTGGCAGCTCCATCCTCTAGTTGCTCAGGCCTCAAACCTTACACAATTCTGAGGCTTCTCCTTCTCGTGCCTGCTCCATCCACCTGTCAGAGCAGCCTACCAGGCCCACTTTACAGATATATCTAGAGTCCAACCATTCTCCCTGCACTGCAGCCACCCTGCTCCAAGCCACCCTGCTTCCTCCCTGGGCTATAGCTACAGCCTTCATACTCTCCAGCTGGCCCTTCTCTCTGCCCCTCCAGTTCTGGGCTCTGCCTTCCCCACCTGTGCCCTGCCTACCCATGGAGGCCCGTCTGTATAGACCACCTTCTGGAGTCCAGTGCCCTCTGCTTCCATAGAGCTCAGGCAGTCCCGGCAGGAGCCTGAAAAGAGGGATAGAAGTGAGGTCACCTCCATGGGCTGCGACCGTCAACCCAACGCCACTGCCCCCTCTAGGTGACTGCCTCTTCTCCATGCTCTCCCTCTGGGCTCCAGGAACTGCTTCCTTCCCTGGACTTGGAGGGTGGTGACAGCTCAGCTACTCCTATGCCCTGGGTGATAACTGCGTGACCTTACCTTTCCAAGGAGTCCCTTTGCAAATCCACAGTCCTCAAATTACCCCATGATGAGCGACCCACCTATTTCCTGGTGGGCCCCTGCTGAGAGCTGGTCTGCCTGCCCCACCCTTTTCCCTTCCAGTCTATTCTTAATGCAGCAGGCAGGGTCCTTTTAAAACCTAAGTCAGACTTTGTTGCTCCTGTGCTTAGAGTCCCAGTGGCTGCCCATCTATCTTACTTGGGGAAAAGCCAGTCCTTACCACACCCACAAGGCCCTACCTCACTGCTGCCACCCACGCAGCTCCCCACTGCTCCTTGGGCATGTCAGGCACGCTCAGCCCCACTGCGGCTCTGCCTGCCCTTCTTCCCATGGGGGGCTGCCTCATTTCCATCTGGAGTCTGTCAGTCAAGGTCCGCACATGAAGAGAAGGCACACTGGAACCAGGTCACCTGGGAAGAGTTTCATAGAGGATGATTTGCAGAGGTGTGGACAAGGCCACAGGGACACCACAGGATACAGGACTGGAAACAGTGGGGAGCCAGCCCTAGGCCTGAAGGGACAGAGAGCACTGTGTGGAGGGGACTGTGGCTCTGGTAGGGGGTGCAGCCATCCAGGTGGACCCTCAGAAGGGCTGGGGGCTCGGCGCCCCACTCCCTTCCTCCTCCCCTCCGCTATCCTGCAGGGCCCTGCTAAACCTGAAGAGCACATAGGTGCAGCCTGAAAGAACGGCAGGACCCGAGCTGACAGTTCACCAAAGAAGTTCCGCTTTATTCGGGGGAGAAGCATACATTTATATAGAGCTGGGTTCCGGGAGAGGGTGGCTAGTACACGGGGCGGTAGTTGATTGGCCGGGGGCGGGTAATGATTTCTGATAGGCTGCACCTGGGCACTGGCAAGATTGTTAGGACTCGGGAGAGAAAAGCGCCATGTTTTAGGGAGTGCCTCCTTTGGGGTCTTTTATGGGGCCTTACATTCCTCCCTTTTTCCTCTATTGGGGATAAGGTCGTTGAGGTCTCCGAACTACTTCCTGCT
>NW_007726895.1:532381-532732 GCF_000696425.1 Galeopterus variegatus
ACAGAGATGGAAACATGTAATTGGGCGAGAATATCTCTTCCCAATAGAGGGACAGGACATTAGGGCATGACTAAGAAGGAATGAGAGAGAGAGGATGGGATGCCCTCGATGTGACAGGTTAATGGAGGTGTTTTATGGGGAAAATTTTGCTTTCCTCCTACCCCGACTATAGGAGAGCTACTGGGTGTAGTTGGTCCCTTAAATTCCTTTAAGACTGAAAATGTGGCCCCTTTGTCTAATAGGAAGGAAATAGGACAACTATCTACAATAATAGTTACCCTGGGTTCACTTTTTGTGATGGTAATGGTCGGGAAGGACCCAGGGCCCCTTCAGTCCTCCTCAGTCAGTCCC